>NW_027223074.1:0-218585 GCF_043380555.1 Nothobranchius furzeri
GAATAAATAAACAGAAGGTCACATGAAGCCATCCTGAATAGGTGAGTTTTCAGCTGCCTTTTGACCTGGTTCTGGTCTTTAGAGCCTTACATGGACAAACACCAGCATGCATTGGTGATCTTCTTAGTCCCTACACCCCCAGCAGGTCCCTGAGGTCCAGGGATCAAAGCCTACTGGTTGTGCAGCGCCAGGCTAAAGACCAAAGGTGACAGATCATTTGCTGCTGTGGCCCCCAGACTCTGGAACTCTCTCCCCCTGAGCCTGAGATCAGTGGACTCAGGGGTCTCCTTTAAAAAGCAGCTGAAAACTCACCTGTTCAAGTTGGCTTTGGTGTGACCTTCATCCCCCTCTCCTTGTTCGGCTCTCCCCACCTTTTTCACCTTCCTCAAGATCCACTGATTTCCCTCTTTCCTATTCACTCTCTCTCTCTTTCTTTACAATTTTTAATCACAGTTGTCTATTTATTGCTCTTTTTAAATATATTTTAATGATTTTCTAAATTATTTTATGTATTTTTACATTTTTTGTTTTTGTGAAGCGCCTCGTGTTATTTATCTTGAGAGGCGCAATAGAAATTATATTTTCTTCTTCTTCTTTTAAATAAGGACACTGAGCCCACTGATCCCAGGCTCAGGGGGACAAATTTCCAGAGTCTGGGGGCCACAGCAGCAACTGATCCGTCACCTTTGGTCTTTAGCCTGGTGCTGCACAACCAGTAGGCTTTGATCACTGGACCTTAGGGACCTGCTGGGGGTGTAGGGACTGAGAACAGGGAGGGAGCGGGAGGTGGAGTGTACAGTCGGTAAAGACGGCTCTCCCTTGCCCTGCCTCCAACATGCCTCCGTCTAAAAAGGCTAGGTTATCCAGAGTAATCTCTATAGTTATGCTGCTATAGGCTTAGACTGCTGGAGGATACACTTACCACTTTTCACACTCTACTGCTTTCTTCTACAATCTGCTCTTGAACTGAATTATTTTCTGCAATTTCAGCTGTTAACTTGATTTTCTCTCTAAGTGTTTTTCTCCCCAGAGGAAGCTACAATGATGTTCTGCTGAGCTGTGGCGCCCTCATGGAGGGGGCCATTGTCTAGCATACTGCTGCTAACCACTTAAACATTCTCCCTCTCCTGATAATAACTTTTTGCTTTCCTTGATGTTGGATGTGCTACTACTAGTTTACCCATTTAATTATAGATTCACTAGGATAAATCAGGCCCCCACAATGCGGCAGTACCAAAAATTGCAGTTCCGCCCTCATCCACTGGGGGCTGGTGTCAGAAGCGAGCAAATCCTCATTGACTCCCATGTTAAAAATACCAATTTCACAGCAGAAATAAACATGTTTATAACCTGGTACCAAAACAGGTTTTTGGTTTAAATGATCTAGTTTACACTCATGACAACTCTAAGGGGGGGGGGGGATGAATTTTTTCCTCACTCTTCTGTTTAAGTGTATTAAAAGCCTAAAATTCTGTATAATTAATGAGCATCAGACCCACGTGACCGCAGAGCTAGCTCCGGGGAAAGGCCTCAGTAGAGCCTCGGTCTGGCTTGGCAACTGCTCCAGGATTTTGAGTCTCTGTGTTTGTGTATTCTTTTTTGGATATTTTTTGTGCAATTGTTGGACAAAATGACTTGCTGTGGCATTAATTGCACCAATAGAGCATCCAAGGAGTCTCCACTTCATTTTTTTCGGTAAGTAAAATTATATTGATGTATTTTAGGTCACTGCCGAGCTGAGCTTAGATTTTAACATGTACTGTTTAACCATGAAATTTAAATGTAATAGGGTAAAACCCAGTGCATTTAACATATTGCTGCACTTTAGAAAATGGGTTGAAATATAACATGTTGATGGAGCTGGGTTCCGACTATCGGCTTGTGGAGCTCTCGGGAGACCTCTGTTTTCCACCCGCTTCTCCCCTCCCCGCAGCTCAGCGCATCTCTGTCTGATTGCGGCTTCTGTCTGCTGCGCGGGCTGCCGGCTGGTTCTCCCCTCTCTGGTGTTGTGCACAGTTAACTCCGGTTGTAGCTAGGTTGCTACCTCCGTTAGTTTAGCTCCCACCTCCACGTTAGCTTTGAGTTAGCTTCAGATTAGCTTGTAGCTGGTTTGACCGGGTGTCGTCAGTTGATACCACCCTCAGCTCCACCTCTCTTCCCTTTTGTGGAATTGTCTGGGCTTGACAGAACCTGTGACACGGTCAAAATGGCGGTGGTGGCCACCTCCCATTTCTCCTCATAAATGTGTTATTGGAGTCTATGGAAACCCATTGTCCAATATTTATATGTCAATGGGATAAATACAATAAAGTTTATCTCTCGCCAAATAGAATATTTACTAAGTAATCAGAATGTAACTTGGTGTGTGTGTGTGTGTGTGTGTGTGTGTGTGTGTGTGTGTGTGTGTGTGTGTGTGTGTGTGTGTGTGTGTGTGTGTGTGTGTGTTTGTGTGTGTGTGTGTGTGTGTGTGTGTGTGTGTGTGTGTGTGTGTGTGTGTGTGTGTGTGTGTGTGTGTGTGTGTGCTCTGTCTTCTCGATCCCCAGTGAGTCGTGGTGGATGGCTGCTTATACTGAGCCAGGATTCTCTGGAGGTTTCTTCCTGTTAAAAGGGAGTCTTCCTCTCCACTGTCGCTATATGCTTGCTTAGTATGAGGATTGCTGTAAAGTCACTTGATGCAATTTGCTGGGTTCCTTATATAGGAAACATTATTTCTAATTGGCTTAATGAACTGACCTGAATTGGATTGTTTATTATGTGAAGTGCCTTGAGACGACTCTTGTCGTTATTTGGAGCTATATAAATAAAATGGAATTGAATTGAATAGAAGATCACCAATGTGTGATGGTGCTTGTCTTTACAATGTCCACAAAAGGGGCAACAAGCACTCTTATTATATGATAGTGGAAATGCAAACAATGAAAGATTGCCTACTTTATCTGATAGAACGGGGTCATATAAATACCCCAGCTTTAAGCTAACCTTTCTATGCTATTGCTAACTAAATATTTAGCATCTTCAAACAAGAATCATACGTGGTTGATAGTAAATTTTTTAACCGTTTTATGAAAACAACATAAGATGCTGAAGTGAAACAGTCTGCATGTTTTTGTGTGCCTGAAATGATTTTAAATGTATACAGAAAGTAATTCTTGAAATATTTTAGCGCTGACATGCAAAAACTTTACTTTGTGACGAGATGAGGTTGCGCCATGGTTGTTTGCATTAATACACACACACACACACACACACACACACACACACACACACACACACACACACACACACACACACACACACACCTACTACTTAAGGCAGGTTTAGCAGTGAGCTGAGCAAATATGATCAAAGCAACAAAAGCACGGCGGAAGAAACACACACGTCCCAGCATCTTGAGCAAAACGTGTGCAGCTCACACACATTGACAGAGCCACTTTATCAGTCCCGGGATCTGACTCAACAGCATTTACATATTCAACAAACTGTCACATCCACAGCTACACACAGGAGCCCGTGGCGTTTGTTTGAAATAGATTAATATATTAAGTGATGCATGAAGTATGCACAGAGTGACAATATATTCATTGTTCAGGTGAGTCACTGTCATCCAAACAAGCAGGTGAGACGACGGGATGAGATGTTCACACAAGACTCGGTCCAGAAACTGTTTTTAAATTAAATTAGCGGTCAGTGAACATAGCAGAGAAAAGAACCAGTGTGATTTAGAAAGCTGTGCTGGCGTATGTTGCCTGAACGAGAGCCCTAACCCCAACCCCAACCCCAACCCCAACCCTTGACCTCCTTAACGTCTCCAAACACCTCTCCATGTTTATTCTTCCTTACTTCCTCTCTGCCTCTCTTGGTCTTCTCCTTGCGATTTATTGCGCGGAGCAGGCAGACAACAGAGAGAAACCTCCCTTGTACGGAACGATCTGTCATCTCAACATTATCAGCCAAACACACCGCCTTCCATATTGTGCTACAAGGGCCTGGGCAAATTGCTATTTTTATTGGACATGATAAAGGAAATGCTGCCTTATGTTCACATTTTTTACAGCCCCCATGCTGGAGCAGGACACGCGATGATTCACTGCACTGGAAACTAGTTTGTGTCGCTCCCCGATGTGTGTGTTTGTGTGTGTTGAAGGTTGAGGCAGGAAGGAGACGGTATAAATTGTCAACCATTAGACAAGTCTAGGTGCGGTGGATCTTCCGCGTCGTGTCAGTCAAAACGGCAACGAGGCACGTGAGTTTTGCACGACTGGTTTTAATTAAAAGATCACGAGTGATAGATTCATCTAAACGCGTCTGTTTTTATTTATTTAATTGTTTTTTCCCGTTTTAAATAGGATGTAAGGATCAATCTGGGTCAAGTTCCGAATCAAGAGGTCAAAAGTCAGGGAAGAGTAAAAGAGCGGAATGAAATGAGACGAGGAATAAAAAAACAAATTTGAAGGCAACAGGCAGGCCTATTACCATGTTCTGTGGACAAGATGTTGACTTCATCTGTCTGCTCTTTTCTTTCCTCCCCTCCTCTCCTCTCTGCTGCCTTTCCCTCTTCCTCAATCCTTCTCTCCCCGAGCCCTCGGCGTGCCTGACAGCCAGCCCCGCGCCAAACTGACAGGCCCTCAAACCGCGGCCAAGAAAGCGAACATTAATTAAGTCATTGCCGGACTGTAATTTCCTTGAGAAGTAAAAAAATTTCTTCACACGCGAAAAGGTTACCAAGACCTTTTCTGTGTCAAAATTACCATGCGTCATGAATATTAATGCGCTTAATGAAGACAACCTTTGGTTCATCAAGAATGTTCCAGTAGCAGGTGCCAAGCTGATAAACTCACTTCGTGAAGGCTGGTTTTTTCTCTCTCTCTTTCTTCTTTTTTTGCCGTTTTATGTCAGCTCCTTGGAGAGTCGGTAATTTAAATCAACATATCCCTATCAGAATTTCTCTGTTCTCATGGAAACGGGCACGTCAACAAACCTACACACATCTAAACACCCTTCTCATTGTCCTTGGGTATGTCCCTTTAACAAACGTTGGTAATCAGATTAAAATTGTTTCAAAATCTTCATTTTTTTCAGACATCATTTTATTCCATAGCTACTAGTAAATACTTTAGCTGCACGAATGAACTAATTACAATGTAACCTTGCTTTTATTTGAATTCTCACCTAAATTTAATTCATTTTAGCCAGTTAGGATATTACATCATAGATTTAAGTACATATTAAAGGACTTTGGGGGTCATTTGGAAGCACGCGTCTTTATAAATCTATAAATAGCTTCTATCTTAACTGTAGAACACTCTATGAGCAGCCTAGTTAGTATAACTAGTATTTTTGCCGCCATCTTAAAGGAGTCGAACACTTGTTTAATCAATACATTTGCAGTGGTCTCTAGTAGGAACAAATGCTGTGTAAGTCGTTCTCGGGGGAGGGAGTATACCGGTGCACCATTTCTCTAACCTACAAGTTGCCCACGTCACAGCTGAGCTTCAGACGGCAGGTTTTATAACTGTGTACTTTCAAATACAAGAAGTGGGTGTTTCTAAAAAAGACAACAAACCATCTGGAACGTTATCCGTCCTTTAATTCCGTCTAAACATGAAAATTGTACGAAGCAATTTGGTAAGAAATTAGCTTAGAAATCCGAAGAGTTTGGAAATTTGTGAAAATGTGACATAAAATAACATGGAACTACCTGGTAGATGTTGCTTTAATGATGACGTAAAAACACAGAAAACACACATTTTTAGCACGTTCACTTTAGTGAATTAAAAAGGCAGAAATTAATTCTACATTTTTAATATTTGAGCAAGAAGCCTGATGCATCAGAAACGATAGAAATACAACTTTGATACAAATTTGAAACACTTGTTATGTAAAACTAATAACATTTTTGTAGGGATTGCTTGTTTAAATACCTTTCAGGTATAAATGTTTTATTTTTTTTTTCTGGCTTATTTTCCTCTTAAGATGGACATTTATCGAAAAAATAGCCTTAATTTACAGAAAATAAGGTATAGCACATTTCATACACAGAGGCAATTCAATGTGCTGTCCATTAACGAGAACAGCTTGAACATTAGAATTATGTGACAGCACAAATAAAATACACAAAATCTTTTAAAACTCAACAGAAACAGCTTTGCTTAAAGTTTTTAGTGACATCATGCCTGCAGACAATGAGGAATTTACAGTATTGGTATTGTTAGACCTTTCTGCAGCTCAATTAACAAACTTCATGACTCAGAGTGGATCTCTGGAACTGTTCTAGACTGGTTTAGATTGTAATTTTCTAGCAAAAGTTACAGTGTCTGTATAAACTGAATCATGTTAGATTCTACCGATCTGATCTGTGGAGTACCCCAAGGCTCTGTTCTGGTATCTTGGACAGCTAAGTGATACTTGATTGATCAAATTAAATACATAAATGTATTTCAGATTTAAGAATCAGGAAAAAAGACAAAGTTAAAGGAGGAACAGTTACAGTGCAGAAGGTGCAGCATAAGAAACGTTCATTCAAAAGCTGATGAACACATGAACGTTTTCAATTTTGATTTAAAAGTTCCAGGAGATGAGGCAGAATGCGGAGCAGCACCAAGCTCTTTGACAGGGATAGCCTCCTCTCTTGGGCTGTGATGTCATTTCTCCATTCAAAATAAGAGTTTTGCTATTTAAAGTCCAAGTTCACCAAAAAAAAAAATACATTTTGACTTCTTATTTTTGAAAGCTGTTGTTGTTTTAATGTCCAAGGGAGAACAGAGCACAGCTCGGCTAGTAGAAGCTAACCATTAGCATTAGCAACTTCACAACACCGCAGAACTCCTTCAGGTTTGTGTTATTTGTGGAGATAAAACATCAACGTTCCAACGCAAACGGCGTCAGTCATAAAGTTGCATTGCAGTTAGCCAATCAGATGTGAGCTGTCCCCATTTCAGGAAATAAGACTCAAATTCCTGCCGTTTTCTGCTCCAGCTAACTTTTACTTCCTGAACCGTGAGTCCCAGAGAGATCGGCTCACTAGGCATTCATTTACACTAGAGACAACTGCAGATGTGTTGGGAAAATGAGTGAACTCAGTCTTTAAAATGACTTTAGGTCATTTATTTTTTAAATGTAGCTTGAGAAATACTTTTCATGCTACCATGTCTGTAATTTTCTTATAAAAGTCAACAAATAGATCATAAAAATTACTGCTGATGAAGATATGTGTCTTAATCACCAAAGCTTGCATTTAAACTCATAATCTGTCAGTACTTGTTAGATATAATCCACATTTATCTTGTATTTTACATGATTAATTCAAGAAAAATCACAAAGAACTGCAAATAGACACCTGTATGGTGCTGCACTTTTCCCATGCTGCCCTTTTATTCCTGTTCTGTAACTGTCCTGTAGCAACTGGAAACAAAAACCTGTTTACTGAGAAGAGCTGTGTCATGTGAATGAGGGTGGATTAACACATCAACACGTGTGCACAAAATCTGACAGGCACATGAATTAGTGAAGGAAAATCTAATTTGGCACCATGTTTAAATGGCGTCTTTGATTATTCTGTTGGGATTTCAAGCTCATGGTCTCGTGTCACAGAGGGTAAAACATGTTGATGGTTTTCTGAACATCCAGGCGTTTGCCATGAGAGTCGCGCATCACCGTGGCTGCGAGCGACCAGCTGTTTGAGTCGGGATCTCAGATCAAATTAGATCAACAAATTGCTCAATCAGATGGGACAATAAACCAGAATCTGTGTCCAAATGCTGGGAAATCTTTAGAATTTCTTCCTCTTCTTCTTGGAACACAGTGACAAAGACTCCAACTTGTCCTCTTGAGACAAAGGACCTCAGTCGCACACATATGGACACATTTTTTAAAACACACACATAGACAAGTGCACCGAGGTCTGCTGTCATACACCTCTCATTAATTCCTAACTGTCAACCGGCTCCCCCTACCGTATCGGCCCCCCGAAAGGTGACAGCTTTCCAATGACTGACAAAGGCTCTTTAGGTGATACAGAAGATCCCTAGCAACCGCCGGCTTCTGTAAAGTTCCCCTCAAATGTCACTTTTGCCGCTCCGATACGTGCGCACTCACACGCCCACACACAGTATTTTTATAACAGAGGCCCGCTCTCAAGTCTTCAACCATCTTTGACACCCAGAGGCTGAGGATGTCACAGAGGCCTCAGCTCGCAAAGCTTTTAACATCCGAGGAAGATGGCGTTGCTTGACAGGGCTATTGGAGGATGCTATTGTTGCGTGTAGTTTTCCTCCCAAGTGCGAAGGGATTGCTTGTTTTTTTGTTCTGTTGTAAGAGGCAGATAAGGATGAGCGAGGAACAGAACCAAACTTTCCCTCGTGTGTCCATTCAGCTGTCAGGCGTTGAGTGGCAATGGCAAGCAGCTTTGGTGTCGATTTGCACTAGTTGGAAAAGGGTCAAGTAGAGAGAAATGTTGGCTTCTTGTATTGACTTTACTCAGCTGTCGAGGCTTATTCCAGACTGCAGTCCTACCTGTTTCCACGGGTAGTGCTGATAATAGCAGACAGAGACATGCGACGGCTGACTGGTACAACTTACCACGATACAGGAAGAGTGAAGACTCACTAGCTGTTTTTACAGGACCATAGCGTTTGCAAAACGGGATTTGCCGCCGCTCCCTGGGGAGGATACAGGCCGTTAATAAGATCAGACCGTAGCGGTAATGTGGCGCAATCGTGGCAATTTTATAAAAGATTAGATGATGGCGGCATAAAGGGGATATGGGGGCGGTCTCTGCGCTGCCGCAGACTTCCGTTTATCTTTTTATTGCGATTCAAGCCGTGATTGTTTTTTTTAACAAGTAGCTCCTAAAGGTGTCTGTCCCCATCAGTCCCTTTGCAGTCTCTAGTGATCTCAGCTTCAGCTCTAACAGAGAGGCTGCAGTGCTCCATTTTGCCATCTCAGCTGATTTTGTTCAAAGAGCAAACCTTATTTCCTGTGTTTACTTTCATTTTCAATAAATTTGCCAGCCAGAGCTCAGCAATAACTCCTCACGTCATCATGACATCTGCCTCTGTTGCGCCAGGGCGCATGCGACAGACCATTACTGCAATATTACTACAACCGAGGCGGAACGAATGCCGCAAAATTCACGCAACGCCATGCCGGCATGGTGCGTTTATAGACATACCATTGCAGTAATATTACGCTGATTTGCCAGCATGGTGTGTCTTGTAAAAAGGGCTACTGTGTTTGATGCAACAGGAAACAAAAGATGGTAGATGTTATTTTTTGTTATTTTTTTCAGGAAATAGTGAGATAGGTAAAGCTCTAAATGTCCTTTAAGACATGACTTCTTCTAAATGACATCCTTGCCTACATGTGTATCGCATTAACTTGATACACAACACAGAACTAACGCACCCAGGACGCTGTAAGAGACGGTGTTTGAGTAAAGTGAGTAAAACGCAAAGTTTTGTGGCAATTGTTGATTTTGTAAATGGTGAGTGGGACGGTCATCACTGAACAGGGAGAGCGGTGGTCCACTAATGGGTAGGTGAGCAGTTTGATCCCCAAGCCCTGCAGGTCAGGTGCTGAAGTGTCCTTGGGCAAGACACTGAACCCTGAAAGTTGCCTCCTGAGTGTGTTATAGATGGCAGCCCAGTGCTGCTCAGGGAACAGGTCAAATGTAGAGAATAGTTACTCCAAGAGGGTCAAATGAGGTGGTTCAGGCATCTGGTTAGGGTACCTCGTGGACGTGTCCCTGGTGAGGTTTTCTGGACGCGTCCAACTGGAGGGAGACCTGAAGGAAGACCCAGGACTCGCTGGAGGGACTTTGCTTTTGGCTGGCCAGGGAACACCTTGGGTTTTCCGCAGATGAGCTGGCCTAAGTAGCTGGGGAGAGTGAAGTCTGGGCCTCTACTGACTGCTACCCCCGTGACCTAGTCCCTCCAACCACCACCAGCAGGCAAGGCGGGTTACGTGTCTTGCTCAAGGACACAATAGCAGCATTATCTTGCAGTAGCAGGGATTCAACCTACAACCTAATGGTTGCTGGAACACCTGCTCTACCATACATAATTTCATTCATTTACCCTAAAAAGCAAAACAAACATATAAGGTAGACTCTTTATTTGCTCTAATTGTAATGATGGTGGCTCACAGCTTATAAAAACCCCAAATTCAAAATCTCAAACAATTTAATTATTTAGAAAAGGTTTAATATTCTAGGCACAAAGTGTCTCACTCTAATCAGCTAATGAATCCAGAACACATGCAAAGGGTTCCTGAGCCTTTAGATTCAATTCAAATTCAAATTGAAAGATACTTTATTAATCCCAGAGGGAAATTAGAGTTTCAGTACACACATTTCTGAGATCAGACATACATACATAGGCATAGACATAGGACAAGAATTGGTGACTGTGGTCATTCGCAACACGAGTCGCACTACCTTAATAGAGATCAGAGGGGTTATATGAGGATTGAGTCAGGTGGAGGAACAAAAAGGCACTTCAGAGTTACCCCCGAAAGGGAGGGCAGCTTTGCTATACAAAAAACACCTCAGACAGAAATGCAACAGACTTCAGACATTACACAACATAGGTGTCCACTAGGTGGGGAGGTAGGGTAGAGGACTCTCCTCACATCAGTGCATGCAGCCGCGATAAGCAGCTCTCGTCACCTCCGTTTGGACAGGGGAAGGAGGTATTTGGGTTAGAGAGCACAGTGACTCCTGGAACGATTCAACGGCCTTCACCGGTCTCAGTCCCGCCCAGGCTGGGATAGGGAGACAGAGTTGCCACGGCGACGGCAGCATTCCACATTCCTTCTGAGGGGGATTTATCGCTTCAGCCTCACAGGCTCAAGCGACCCAGATTCAGATAAGAACTTGTTTTGGGGCCAGACAGAGATAATTTCCTCTCTGTCTTAAAGTTCTGTTGGTCCTCAACCCCATTAAATCCAATAATGGTGTAGTTAATCAATCCCAATCCGTGCTGACCCGTCAACTCGCTCCTTGATCGAATCCGCCTTCTGTGCCAGAGTCTGAATCTCAGCCAAAGTTCCAAGCTTACGACTCATCTCGACAATTATATGAGTCTGCGCCTTCACAGCATGGTGTAATCCATCTCTGAGCTCCGGGATTGAGCCAATATTCCTTGATAGCTCATTAATTTTCTGGTAATTTTCAGTTTGGCTCAGGCCAAAAAGCAGGTAACCTGACACCAACACCACGAATATCCAGACGTCTTCAGAATCCTCTACAGACAGCTGAGAGAGACAGATCAGGTTCCACTGTTTCCAGGAGTCCATGATATGCCCAACTGGCTCTGTCCCAGAGTGGCAACCGGGAGCCCCTTCTCCCGTTCTCATTGTTGAAAGAATCTTGTCAATCGCGTTGAGAGACCAACTGACCGGGTCCATTTTTAATAATTTCCAGTTTACAGAAAAAATGCTGAAGCGCCGTCCCCTCAAAGACAGACAAAGTGCCTTGGGATATGATAGGGAGGAGAGGAGGAAAAAAGCGTCTGTACTCTCCAAAAGCCGGTGTCGGTACAGTATCTGCTCGGGTGCAAGATCGGCTCGGGATCCTTCGACTGCCGATGACGTCAATGTACGGCAAACCCACTCGGACAAAATACACTACACATCTTTATACTGTTGGAAAGAATTTAGCAGTTTCGTTATTAAAATAATGTTTCTTACAACATAAGTTTGTGTTTATAATGGCATTTGTAAAATAAAACACTATATTGTATTCATAATGTTGAACTCCTCTTTGAGCACATCCCTTGAAGGATCATAGGTATTAGCATTACCTGTGAAACTGTATTTGCAGGAAAGAAGTGTGTCCCGTTATTTAAGTATTTTGTGTTTAGAGTTTTTGACGTCTTGTCCATGCATAGTTCAGTTACGCTCATAGCTGCTAGCCAAAACTCTGGAGTTACAAGTTTTCTGGCTTTACTAAAATACCTGTCTGTACTTATTTGATTGATGGTAGTTTTACTTTCTGTTAAGACTCCAAATGTAATCATTTGGCATGTTTCTAATTCATAATTTGTAAGAATGTAATCGGTGATATTAGCATTAGCATTCCTATGGGTTTTTCCATGTATATTAGCATTGCGCTAACCACTCGCTGCCAAATTGCAGCCTTTGCGATTAGAAAATCTCCATTTGTCACATCGCAATTTAATTGCACATGAAATTGATTGTTCAGCCCTAATATACATGTAGCTCTATGCTAAAAGTGTATTTTCAAAGAGGTAATGATGGATTTCTTTGTAAAAGCTGTTCATCTTTCCAACAGAAAAATTTGCCTGGACCAACATAACGTGATAACAACGTAACGTGATTACGTAACTTCCATAAGGTTCATGTTCAGCCAATCAACTACCTTGACGTCATCAGCAGTCGAAGGACCCCGAGCCGATCTTGCATCCGAGCAGATCTTGTACCGACACCGGAAGAAGATCAGTCTCTCAGTCTAAGATGAATTACTGAAATAAATGCACCATATTCTCATTTGTCCAGTTTTAGCTGTAGATTTCACAAGTTTGATTTGGTTTGGTGCCAACTGGGCTAGCTGTGAGCGCTTTGGGATGGGAGGGCCCATTGCAGCTCACTGAGTATGATACATATATTTACATTAGTGGGGCCTGGAAATTAGCTAAATACACCAACTAAATTGGTAATTTGGCAACTCTGTTTGTTTGCATCTTCTCCTCCTACATGCACGAGTTTTCGCCGATTACTCCGGCTTCCTAAATCCAAAAACATACAGGTTATTTGAAGTCCTTACTCGTCATCTTCAGCTAATCCAGACACATGTGTTGTTTGCATTCTGCCTGATAACATCAGAAAGAAATTCTGCAAGATATAAACTTTGTTTTAGTTTGAATAAAATTCAGTTTTATTGATTTCGACGGTTTGTTTCTGCAGTTTTTATCACTCAAATGAACATTTCTGTGAGAAAGGTGGGCAGACCTTGTTACAACAGAAGTCAATGCTTTGGTTTTACAGCATTCAACTCAGAGACACTTTTTACTAATGTGGAAAATATACGAGTTAAGCTTTCCTGCTGTAATGAATCACATAACCGGTGTAGCAGTCCTCAAAAGTTCACGGTGCATAAAAAACTTAATAAGCATGGCCTTCACCTTTACAGGCCCATAAAAACTGTGAAGTTAAGCTTCATTTTTTTAATAATGTAACAAAAATAATTTATTAAGACCAGCATACGTTGGTTACAATCTCTGTGGGGAGAGATTTTAAAAAGTTGGGTTTGATATTCACACGCTCGGCCACAGAAAGGTCAATAATCATTTTTAATACGGGCTTTAATGATATTCATGTTCATAGTCACCACCTTTGAATTGGATTTTGTGGCTAGCAATTGACTGTGCTTCTGTCTAAAAATAAATCTCTGTGGGAAATACTTTTTCTGATACTTTGTTGTGAGGAGGAAAACAGACGTGTGAGGGATAACAGGATGCAGATGTCGAATCTGCTTTTCTTTTCTTGATGGTGGTCTGTAAAACAAAATATTTTCTCACATCAAATTCATAATAACTGCATTTTTCTAAAAAATTCCCAAATATATACCAAAATATATGCAATAAAGTATTTCTTGTAATTTTCCTACAAAATGGTTGATTCACCTCGAAAAGCCATCACTGTGACCTATTCAGTTTTATTCCTCAAACTTTGATCTGATTTTTTTAATTAAAGTTTTACAAACTACTTACATGTTTGGTGTGTTGAAATTAACAGTGTAAAAATTACAAATAACACTCTATGGAGGAAATGGCTTTTACAAACAGAACTGAGTGTTGTGGCCAGACTGCAAGCTTTACAATCCAAAGAGCCACGATTCACATCGGTCCACATGGCTTACACTGGTTTAGAGCCACAACTGTTACGCCGTTTTTGAGAAATATCAACGGCAGATGATCGGTTCTCTGTTTATCTCAGAATCCTGAGAATAGTGTGAGAAATCTGAGAAAAAGTCAGAACTCTTGAGATTAAAGTCAGGATTCAGACTTTTCTGAGATTAAAGATACAAATGTGAAATAATCCCAAAACAGTTTAATGTCTCGGTCATGTTGGAAGAAAGATTACATTAAAACGGATTTCCTTCTCAGGGGTTGTCAGTTGTTTATCTCTTTTTAAAAGTGGTCAAAGGGAGCCTTTGTTTGATATCACAACCCTGCAGGGTTGTCGAGTCTGCCAGCTAACGCTGCTGTGCTTTGGATAGATCCTGAGCCAGTAAACAGGAGCTACCCAGAAGTTATTTCTTGTACCTCTATGAAGCCCTGGATTCTTTTTGTTTCACTCTAATGTTGGGTAAAGAAGGCTAGAAGCTAGCACTTAGCTAACAATGCCAGTGGTAAATTAGAAGCAAATAGTTAGCTCTAAAAATAGCTCAAACTACTTTTTCTATTACAAACAATACAAAATTACAGTAAAATGTATTTAATATCTACTTATCAACTGTGTGAGGTTCGTCTTCTGTCGTTAATTAGAATTTTCTGCTGGCAGCAGCCCTCAAACTCAGAACAGGACTGAGAGGGTCACTTTTTGTTTTGAAATTGGGCTGTAGTATCCAAACATTGCTACGTTTCATTCTTATACAGAGCTATTAAAGCTACAATTATTAAACAATATAGTATATTTTTAACAAAACAGATTACTGTCGGACACTAATGAAAGTTATTGAAAAAGAGATCCCATTTCTGATCAAATATGGATTAGTAGGGATGTGAATCTTAGAGCAACTCACGATTTGATTTGATTCAATTCAATTCCGATTCTCGGGGTGCCGATTTGATTCAGAATCGATTCTCGATTCTCAATTTAAATCGATTCACAATCAGTATTAAAAAAGAGTGTTAGCTCCAGGATGAACTACTTTGTTGTACAAGTTAGTTAAAGCTATGGGACATTTCTATTTGACTTTAAACTGGTCATGCTCCAAAAATGCAAATTTACAATGTAAAATAAAGCGATTCTAAAACTGTAAACAGAAACAATCTTTTGACCAAAAGGCAACATTTATTTTTGCTTACCTTGTAAAATATAACAAATCTGTAGTTACCCAACAGTAGCTTAGGAAGTAATACGGTCAAATACTTTTCAAGTATGTGTAGAAACAAGTTACATGAGTAATCCTGAGTACTCATTTATCAACTTAGAAAATAAATATGAGAATATCTCAAATTTCTGAGTATGGAAAAAATTACATTCAAGTGCTCTCTTATCAGCAGATTCAAACATAAATCATCTCAATTTATGGGACCACAAACATAAACGGAGTACGGACTCTCCTAACAAAGATCAAAAAAGTTCATCTCAAACCTGTAACACAACACATATTTGAGTTCTTGGAATCGATTCTGAACCTTTATAAATAAGAATCCCCATTCAGACTTGAATCGATTTTTTTCAGCACCTCTATGGATTAGTGAAATATTTTAAAATATAATATATTTGAGGATCTGCCTCAATGTCGTCTTCCTCCTCTTCATCATCATCACTGATGGCAAGATTGGCTGGCACAATAACTCTCCTCCATTTTCATAGAAATCTTAGTTTAAAACAGCACAACGTATTCAATATAGTAATTGTTCTTGTTACCATGATTATGAGGATTATGACTATAGAACTATAGATTTTACCTAAAATTATACATAATTTCTTTTACTTGTTCAAGGCGTATTTTCAAATATGGCAACTTTGATATTCATACTATGATTTCTCATTGATTTTTACATCTACAACACATGCATTGTTAGTTTTAGAGATCTGTCCGCAAACACAAGAGGAGACCGTTATTTGGTGCGTCATAGCGCCGCACTGATTGGTGGAATGGCACCATGGTGTGAACCATGAATAGCTTTATCCGTAATGATTGTTTAGGGGATAAATCTAATTCTAAGAGCCCATGAAAAGGCGCACCAACATCATTTATGATGTGAGTGGAAAAGTCTAAATACGGACAATGGCCCTATGAAGTGATAAGTAGGGAAAAAAAGAACTTGCCAGAAGAGTATTGATTATTTTCAAAGGGAAGTTGACATTTTTGGAAAATATATGTAACAGAACATAAATAGATCAGAAAAGCATCATGGTTACTTTTAGTCATTCTGTTCCGGAAATTCAATGCAATTTCTCAATGGAAAAACTGGAAAGTTGCATAATCCTGGATTTTTTATTACCTCTTTATTTAAAACAAGAGTTAGTTTTAATACTTTTTAGCCAAAGAGCCATTGTGGAAATTCCAAAGACTCACTTGTGGCTACAGATCCACAGACTGCAGACCCCTGTAGCCATTCATGTAATGTTATTCCATAAAATTCTACATCAGTAGCAATTTTGATTGACTGAACTTATGTACATATACAGGTATTTAGGTAAGTGGGTAGAAACCAAGCCCCCACAATGCGGCTCAAAAATTGAGGCCAACCCGGAAGTACCAAAAATTGCAGTTCCACCCTCATCCGCTGGGGGCTGGTGTCAGAGGCGAGCAAATCCTCATTGACTCCGATGTTAAAAATACCAATTTCACAGCAGAAATAAACATGTTTACAGCCTGGTACCAAAACATGTTTTTGGTTTAAATGATCTAGTTTACACTCATGACAACTCTGAGGGGGGTGAATTTTTTTCTCACTATTCTGTTTAAGTGTATTAAAAGCCTAAAATTCTGTATAATTAATGAGCATCAGACCCACGTGACCACAGAGCTAGCTCCGGGGAAAGGCCTCAGTAGAGCCTCGGTCTGGCTTGGCAACTGCTCCGGGATTTTGAGTCTCTGTGTTTGTGTATTCTTTTTTGGATGTTTTTTGTGCAATTGTTGGACAAAATGAATTGCTGTGGCATTAATTGCACTAATAGAGCGTCCAAGGAGTCTCCACTTCATTTTTTTCGGTAAGTAAAATTATATTTATGTATTTTAGGTCACTGCCGAGCTGAGCTTAGATTTTAACATGTACTGTTTAACCATGACATTTAAATGTAATAGGGTAAAACCCAGTGCATTTAACATAATGCTGCACTTTAGAAAATTGGTTGAAATATAACATGTTGGTGGAGCTGGGTTCCGACTATCGGCTTGTGGAGCTCTCGGGAGACCTCTGTTTTCCACCCGGTTCTCCCCTCCCCGCAGCTCGGCACATCTCTGTCTGATCGTGGCTTCTGTGTGCTGCGCGGGCTGCCGGCTTGTGGAGCTCTGGGATGGAAACCTTTCCACCCGGTTCTCCCCAGCGGCAGCTCTGCGCATCTCAGATCGCAGCGGCGCTTGTCTGCTGTGCGGCTGCTGTCTTGTGGAGCTCTCGGGAGACCTCTGTGTTCCACCCGGTTTTACCCAGCGGTCAGCCCGGCATATCTCTGACTCAGAAGCTCTGGTGTTGTGCACAGTTAACTCCGGTTGTAGCTAGGTTGCTACCTCTGTTAGCTTAGCTCCCACCTCCGCGTTAGCTTTGGGTTAGCTTCAGGTTAGCTTGTAGCTAGTTCGACCGGGTGTCGTCAGTTGATCCCAGCCTTACAACCCCACCCTCAGCTCCACCTCTCTTCCCTTTTGTGGAATTGTCTGGGCTTGACGGAACCTGTGACACGGTCAAAATGGCGGTGGTGGCCACCTCCCATTTTTCTTCAAAAACGTGTTATTGGAGCCTATGGAAACCCATTGTCCAATACTTATATGTCGATGGTAGAAACTATGCATCGTCTATTAATAAAATAGCAACTATATAGTAACCTATTACATTTGATTATGTAAATATATGGCAATATAACTAAGGGTGGGACTTATTTAAATTTTTAATCAGATTCATTATAGGTTTTGTAATTAATTATTCTTGATTAATTGCATTTTAATTGTTTCAAGACAATTCGCCCCCAATTGATTTTTTTAAAATTAAAAATAATGTTAGTGAGACACAAATGACATACCTACATTTTAAAGAGTGCATTTATGTAACCTCAAGTTATATTTGATTATTTTAGTTTCATTATAAAGGTAACCATTGTGGGAGTTGTTGGGATGTGTGTATTAGTATGTGAATTGAACTGAACACTAGGTGGCAGCAAAGCACAGCTAATATCTATATAGAGAGAGGTGTAGTGTAGAGTTCAGGGGAAGTTCTGCTTAGTTACAAGATGAATTCTGAGTGTGTTCCTGTCCCTCCTGCTGTTTTAAAGTTCATATGGATAAGGTTACTGCCTGCCGATTTTCTAATAACTAGAAAATACAACAGTAAAAAAATGTAGATTTATAATTATTTATTTCTCTTCATGAAGAGCAATTTGCCATGACTCATTTAAGTGTAGTTGTAATTGTGTTTGGAGCACATAAAAACGTTTTTTATAGTCTTGTTGCCGAGGCTTTGCTGTTTTTTTAGAGGTGCAGCTTGATGATATTTATTGGCATGTAGGGCGTAAATCTGATGCTTAACCGGCTCATGTGTTAAAAATGATTGAAGCATTATTATAATTAATTAATCATAATTAATGTTTTAAATTCCCACCTCTAAATAAAACATATATGAAAAATAAAATTGGCCCTTCCATTCTTTTTCATATCATTGACACGTGCTGTTCACTGCCTTCCTGCATCTCCAGTGTGCTTTATGCAAAACAAGCTAAAGTTAGCATGAGAGCAAGATTAAATGGACGCTGGTGCTCTTTATGCACATTAGGACCAATGAAGCCTGGGTGGTGTACGTTCTCCGATGGGCAGGTCTGGCAGCTCTGCCCACTACTTGATTTGGCCACTCCGACAACCCATCAGCCTGGTGAGGTCAAGCCCTACAGAGTGTCAGAGAGGTGGTAAGATGATCTATACCTCCAGTGCCTCTGGTTTTAACCTACTGTTTTGTTGTTTTTCTCCTTTTGTGCCAGTATCAACTTTTCCCCCATCTGCTGGGGACGTGTCTCTTATCACAGCAAGACGTTAGAGTATTAACCCTTTGTGGCTCTGCCGTGTGGATGGAGACAGTAATTATTTACAGTTCTGTTTTATTTCACTGGTGAAAATGAGGTCGTTTGTATTTTTATTGGTAGCTAAACCACTTTTTGGCTTGTTTTAGGTGTTTTATTAAGCAAGAGGTATGCATGTTGAGCTATGAGGACATGGCACAAGGACATGGACGATTACAAAATGTTCACTCTTAGGTTTATTTTCAGCCATTTATTTTGTGACTCCTAAAAAATTAGTTTCCATTTTTGGTCTGAATTTGTTCGGGTTTAGGAATCAAGACCTCTGGGTTCAGTTTAGGAAAACAGTTGATTTAAACAGCATTATTCACAAAATAATAATCCAGTTTTACTAAATTAAACGTCTTTCTAACACAAAGAACGAAAAGAGATGAGCCGTTCTGTTGTTGGTGACATCTGCTGTAATCCAGATGTTTCTCAGCCACATGTTGTGCATGCTGATTCTTCAGGCCCGTTTCATTTTATTACAGTACGGTAGTGGATGCACACAGAGCTGAAAACAGGCGTAATTCACATCTGTCAACAAATTAAAAAAATCAAGTCAAATCTCAGCTCACTCGGGTAAATTTGTGTTTCAGATCATGGGAATCAGGACGGTATGAAAGGATGGTGCTCTGCTTCTCTGTGTACCTTTGTGTCAGCGTCTTTATATGAACAATGTGTGTGTGTGTGTGTGTGTGTGTGTGTGTGTGTGTGTGTGTGTGTGTGTGTGTGCGCTCAGGTGGCAGATACCCTCGGTAAATCACTTCAGATCCATTTATTCAGAGGGCCTGTGTGCAGATGACACCTGCACAACGCTGCCAAAGAAGTGCCACAATGTCGACTTCGTTTGCAGCTCTGACCCTCCCTCCCTTCCCCAGCTGGTGTGTGATGGTGTGCACGCACGTCTGTTTGTGTGCAAGCATGTATTTGCTGTGCGGCATGTCTTTATTTGTGTCTATGTTCGGTAGCTCAACAGAATGTTTCTTTCCCAGAAAGGAATTCTAAGATGAAGTGCTGTGAAAAAGCAATTATCCCTCATAAATGTCTTCTTTTTGTTGCATTTTTGCCACACTTAAAAACCAAGCTCACCATTTTGGAAAATGATGTTAAGTTTTAAAGAATGCAGAGCAACGCTGAAAGCACTGCAGGCTTCACTTGGTTAAGGTGACCCAATAAAACATCTTGATGAGCCACTAAACCTTTTGGGGAAATATCATGTGGACTCATGAGATGAAAGGCGAACTTTGTGGATGCATGTGTCTCATCTGGTGTGAAACTAACCCCGTTTTTCAGGAGAAACCACCTCACAGCAACAGTCAGACACGGTGGTGGTAGTGTGATGGTCTGGGGATGCGTTGCTGCTCCGGGATCTGGATCATTCGCTGTAAAATGATGAAACCATGAATTATCTTCACTACCAGCAAATCCTGAAGGAGGATGACCCTTGCATAGGTCAGTTATGTTTTAAAAACTTCCAGTTTGTTTGAATCAAAATAATCCTGCAAAGAAGGGATGAAATTCCTCAATGGTGATGCGAGAGACTCCTAACTAGATTTCGCAAAAGGCTGATTGCAACAATTATTTGAAACAACACTTTTCATTTCTGTAGGTCATATTTGTCTCGTAAAATCTGATCGCTGATCTGAAACATTTAATTGTGACAAAGAAAAGTGGAAGAAATCGTGTTTTTACTTTAACGGCATTCTGTTGCTGCCAAGATCCTTTCAATTACTCCTTAAAACCCAGCCTCACTTGTGAGGACGAGTGGGTAATTAAATCACTTTAATGAACAAAACTGCAGCTAAAAAGGAGGAATCTTTGGTTCTTAAATAGCAAATTAATTATTAAAACGCTTGAGATCAAATTAATGTTATTTTTAGACTGGATTCCTACTTTTTGATATGACAGCTGTCTCGCTGTGTTCAAAATGAGCTCGTTTGCGTTTGTCAGTCGCACGCTGACAGTCAGTTGTGACAGTTGTAAAGTGTTCTTGAAAAAGCGCCCAACGTGGACACTCAAGGCACTCAGACGAAAGATTTTGCAGGCTGTGATGTCTGTGTGTCAAATTACTTATCTCGCTAAGCATATGCTGGCACTTCAGAATCATATACTTCAAACCCGGGATCTTTCAAAAGCGTCAAGAAAAAAAAAAGAGGACCGTCTCATTCAACACATCAGTCATGTAGCCACCAGCAAAATGAGCGAGATGTCATTTGCACTCAACCAAAAGCTGCCGGTGACATTTAAAGACACTCTTGATGACTGTTTCAATTTGGAAAGTCTGTTAATGATCTTGTCTCCGCAGCCTTTTGTGCCGTTTCTCCTTATTTTTCTGAAGATACAAGTGAATGACAAAGAGGACTTAGATGTGCACTTCAGCTGAAGCAATTGCCAATTATTGATTTGAATCTTGAAGATTATCAGTAAATCTCCACAGCTCTCATTATCCAGCTGTTGGCCTAGTTTTGGGTTTTTTGATAAAGGAGTCAGAGTCAATCCAGCTTCCCTCTAATGACGAAACATGAAACAACGATTCCTTCTGTCACGAGTTTTTGAGCGGAAAAAAAGCAAAGCAGTCGTTTGATGAGCAAAAAAATACAATTAAACCAACAACACTGACCCAGTAAAACACTGAATCCAACATGGCAGTTTTTGAGCTCAACAAATATTCCACTCGGTTCCGGTTGTAAGGGATGGCTGAACTGTTTTACTTGGTTAAATGGCCCGTTTCGCTCTTGATGTTTAAATAAACAGGAGTAAAAGGAAGAGCTGAGACTAAAAAGGGGGGCTAATTAAATTGGCGAATGTGAGTGTGAGGGTTGTAAAAACGGAAAATCAGCTGACAAAATAGAAAAATGCAGCGACGAGACACCCTTCCTGACAAAAGCAACAACCGGAAAGGAAAGTTGGGATTAAGGAGGAAACGTTCCGTTTGTGTAATTGGTGCTGCTTGAGAGGCTAAAGGAAGAGATTTACTTTTGTTTGAAAACTTTTATTAGTTCAGCTGGAAGAAGGTTTTTAAATCTTTATCTTAAACGGACTACGAGTTATCGTTCCAGAAAGAAGTCATGTTTGACCTTTGACCCATACATTGCTTCTTTCCCACTGGTTTATATAGAAGCATCAGCCGTTTACAGAGTCATGACACAACAGTTGGTTTACATGACTTTAGCTGCGTGTGTAATGCCGAGGCTCATGTTTCTTTAAGATGCTGTGCTACAAACTGGAAAGTGGGGTAGAGTCACATGATTGCACAAAATCACATGACTCCACCCCCCCATCTCACCCAGACAGTAACAAGGGAAAGACATGAGAAAATGGAGGGTGATTCGCTGGTTGGAGCAGTGGGGCAGCAGGTAGTGGCCCACAGAAACTGGGGGCAGCTAATGAATCCAGTTCAAGTCTCACTAGTCATCATCACACTGGTGAAATTACATCTCTGCATCTGACCCATTCCCATGGGGAGCGGTGAGCTGCAGCCGTGGCTGCGCTTGTGAACTATTTGGTGGTTTAAATCCCCAATCCAACCCTTCAAAGCTGAGTGTCAAGCAGGGAGGTATTGGGTCCCATTGTTAAAGTCCTTGGTACAGCCCGACCGGTTTCCAACCCTGATCTTCTGGTCCCAACGTGGACTCTACCACTAGACCACTGAGCAGGTATTTGTGAATCGTTGTCGTGGTTTTGATAGTCCGCCTGCCTCTTGAGGATTGACAAGCTTTCAACGGAATAAAGGTCAGAGGAGTTTCCAAAACATGAACCCACAATTTTGATGTTTTCTTCCTCGAACCACCGACTTCTGACTCTAACTGGGACCTCCCACTGACACCTCACCCCGGCTTTCCACCAACGCATTAGCGTTGCATAACATTCACAAAGCTTGGTACGTAAACTCAATATTTGCACTGTCCTATAAGTGGCACATTTTAGACGTATTCTAGAAGGGTAGTGTCTAGCGATGGGTACCGATTCGGTATTTTTTAAGGTACCGACCGAATTCCACAGTACCGACTGAGCACCGATTCACGTCATTTGAAACGGTGCCTCGTTTCGGTACCCATCCTTCATAACGAGAACTTGCCTAGACAGCTGCTCATTCGCAAGAGCGTTATGTCGTCGGTCGCTGCAAGCCAGTTGTAAACAGAGCAGCATGGTAGAAAGAACGCACGCTAACATTTGGGTCCACTTCACTAAATGTGATGGGTAACTGGGTGATGATGAAACCAGCGACAACGATCTAAGTGAGACATCCTCATCTTAATCTGCGCCGGTAGGTAAATAAAAAGTTTAAGATAACGTTAGCTTGATATGTTAGCTTCCGTTTCGCTAATGGTGCGTTCGCTTTCTCCTCGGAACTCCGAATTTCCGACTAGAACATGAATGCGCTCTAAAATTTGGCTTCACTTTACTAAATGTGACGGGTGATTGGGTGAAGATGAAACCAGCGACAACAATCTAAGTGTGAGGCATCATCGTTTTAATCTGCTCCTGCAGCTAAATAAACTGTTTAAGATAATGTTAGCTTGATATGTTAGCTTCCATTGCCACCATTGTAATCATCTGATGGTGCGTTCGCTTTCTCCTCGGAAATTCTAACTTCCCAGTAGGAAAAATCTAATGAAAAAGGACGGCAAAAGGAATGAAGATACACAGTAAATTTAGTTCACAGTAAAGATGTTTGCTTCAGTTTAATTATCAGCTTATAAAACTACAAGGACGATGTTAAAATACAAACAGTTGTATGTTATTTATCGCGATATTTATCAAATATTGTTATAAATTGAGAAAAATATATATTTAGTTATAAAAGAGAATTTAAATATTAAACACTCAAAAGTATCGAAAATTGGTACCGTTAAGTACCGGTATCGATTCAAATGTCAAAGGTACCCATCGCTAGATCCCTCTGCTAAACTTACACTTTGAGAGCTACACTTCCAGAACGCATCAAGCTCAGCAGTTCAGGTGGGAGCGGACAGGAAGTCGAACATGAAAGCCGTGTAAAACCTCCGATAACTTTCAAAATAAAAGACGCATGAATTTTTCCAGTTGCTTAACTAGTTAAAAGAACATGTAATTACGTAATTAAAGTAAACAGAACGCACATTAAGCTACAGACCTTTTGGACACATGCCTTCTCCTTGCTTTTTATTGTGTGAACTGCCGAAATCACGTGTCATGTCACATTTCTCTGATGATTTTGTGACTTGGCGGAACAGCTCGGTGGAATGCTTTCGGCGTGATCGCAGGCCTGAAAATCTCCCATTGGGGAGAATTCCAAAGTGAATTCCAAAGTGAAAAAAGATTCCAAAGCTTTATACATTACGCAGCACTTACACATCCGGTGGAAAGCCCAGGTCAGGTGTTGAATTCTGTTATTTGCCCAGTCCTCTACATTCACCTTTCCAACATGTTTAGCTGTAATTAGTATTTTGAGACCTATTAAAAAAACATCGTAGGTGTTTGTGGGAGAGCAGGCATAACGTTCAGCCCCAGATAGAAACTCAGTGTTCTTCTCAGTGTTACACTCATCCAATTTGACCCAGAGAGATGCAAATATATAATCACAATCTCCCCACCCCCTGCACCTCACCTTACTCACCTTTGACCTTTTGTTTAGGGACATTTATAGGCCACTGTTTGCAGCACTGCTGATTATTGTCACTGGCTGATTCTTTCCACATATCCCTCTGAAGGATCGGGTCCACCCTGACATCCACTGACACGGGTGTTGTTGACCAGTGGGGCAGGTTTGATGGAGGGAGGGCGGTGGATAGCTAATTGTTTTTACCCATTTAGCTTCATTTTTGTGCAGCTGATGGTAAAAATTTGTTTTCATTAAGAAATCTTCACTAAGAAAATCTAAATGATGCCTCATCGCCGCCCTAATGAAGCAATATCAGTCATTCTTTTTGACAGAATCACCTCAGAGCTACTCACCCTGGTCCTGCATGTTTTAGCTGTCTCCCTGCTCCAACACAACTGTATCAATGACTGAATCACCTCTTCAGCCGGTCCTCAAGTTCTTCAGAAGCCCATCAATCACCCACTGATTAACAACCAGGTGTGCTGGTGCAAAGATTGGAAAGCCCTGACCGAAAACGTTTGATCTGATTGGTTAGTGTTAGTGTTAGAGTGTTTAGGGTTCAAACTCATTTAAAATATTAAATGGTGTGTGTTTGAAACATTTAATTGTGTGTTCCGTGTTTGCGTGTTTTGTCACTGATCTGATCATTCCTTTAATACGAAACTCCTTTTCTTCCCTAAAGTTCGTAATAAGGTGGAAAGCTAGAGATGGTACATCAAAACTCGGGTGAACTTTTCAAACTGGAAACCTTTTGAAGCAATGCTATTAAGCTTGGACAAAAAGTCCTTCAAATCCACACAAAACATTGGTAAAGTCAAAGATTTTTGACATTTTTGCTGCTAAAGAAGGTTCTACAAACTGTTGCACCATGGGACTGACTGATTTCTCCCACAAAACGCATTTCTATCTTATTTTTGATCAATAAGTAATGACGTGTTCGATTCTGGGTTGTGTGTGTTTTTTTTTTTACATTTGAGGTTATAGTTGAATGTTTTTCAGGTACATAAATACCTAGAGTGGATTTTTTTTCTCACAGACTCTAAATCCAGTAATAGGATGGGCTCGGTGAACACACCAAAGAGTCAGAAGCACTCATCCAGACTCGTAGCTCCCTAGACACCAGTTTGATGGGATTTAATAGCATCTGTGGGAAGCAAACCCATTCCACAAAACCCCACGCCACAGCCCACAGGCCCAAAGTATCTGTTGCTAACATCCTTTACAAGATACTCCAGGACACCGATGTTCTCTGTTCTGATGCGTGTTTGGGTGGCTAAAGGTAAATCAGGAATCAAGGGGGTTGATTCGTTTATATAAAAATGATTTCCACATGAGTTTATTTTGAAAGGTTCTGGACATTTTTCCTTAAACATCCTCAGCTATGAGAAAAATAATGTGTTCTGATTGGACAGATGAGCTAACGGCTAGTCGCCATGGGGCCATTTTAGGGCTGGACAATGGAGAAACAAATTTATATATATATATATATATATATATATATATATATAAACACAAACACACATATATGTGTGTGTGTGTGTTTTATATATATTAATTTGTTTCTCCATTGTCCAGCCCCAAATTGGCCCCATTGCGACTAGCCGTTAGCTCATCTGTCCAATCAGAACACATCATACATGTGTATATATATATATATATATATATATATGATATCTGTAATGTTTTTCAGGACAATCCCTTCCACCTCTCCTTGCTGCGAGATCTTGTTTAAATCACATGGTCTGTGGTTAGGTTTGAGAAGGGAGGGCATGGTGACGGAGCGTGCCTGGGTCTGTGTTTTTGATTGGTTGGGAGAAAATAATGACTTTAGTATTAAGCTACCTGACAGGCTAGGATGAAAACTAAAGGAACCTTTTTATTGAAGTTTATATGGAAACCTTTTTTTTTACTCACACCACACATCTAACAATAGATAAATATTATTATGAATTATTGTCTAGTTTGCTTTAACAGAATTCCAGTTTAAAACATGTCAGCTTACTTCTGCTGCAAAATAAAAACAGAACTCTAAAATAAACGTGTTTGTTCCGGTGTAGTGTTATTTGGCCCTAATCACACTACCTGTTAGCTTATCAATCCCATCAGAACAGCTCTCTTTTCCCCAAGTTAAAGCTGTTTCACAGTTAGCTCATCAATCATTCTTAATCGTAATCGTCCACCAGGAGCAAAAATCAAAAGATCTGATCTTCTCAAGCTAAATTAAAATTTGGGCTCTTGCTAGATTGCAGGATAGAATACACACAGATAAATAATATGTGAGGAAAACACCCTATAAAGAGCAATTTATGCCTTTTCGTACGTCAACCCCCCCCCCCCCCTCCCCCAAAAAAAAATCAGTACAAAAAATAATTACAGTAATTAACTTTATTTGTGCAGATCTTTACAGAACAACAGATACGACACCACAATAACATTCAGAACATCACATATCATCAATCATCAAGCACAGAGGAATAACAACATGCAGCGTCGTGAAGCTGTTTGATGCAGGTTTTAGATGTTTTCACCACATTTAGCAATTTCTCGAAGATCTAAAAGTTCTGACTGCTTGCAGAAAATCCCCCAAAAACAGTACATTTATTAATCCAGTTGCTATTAAACTAATTTAGAGATAGACCCAACAAAGAAGAGGTAGAGATCATTCAGCAACCCAGAAATGTTGCGGTGTCTTATTTTTCTCCTGTTTTTATCCTCAGCTTTATTCCTGCAGCTCTGCTAATCAAGTCCTTATCCTAAATGAGAAAGTAACGTTGACGTCTGGACGGAAGTGGCAAAATCCAAAGATCACCCACAGCCTGGCCTGTACAGGAGCTCATATCTCAGACAATTATTAGAAAATTAGTGCTTCTATTAAATGGACTAGCTTAAAGTAGGCCTACATTAAAATCTGCTGTGGTCTCCATTAGGAATGAATGCCTTGTGAGTTGTTTTCTGTATATAAAAAGGTCTGGCGCTTCTGTTTCAGGAAGTAAAAATATTCATGAGATGCCAACATCTCACCTCTGATTGGCTAACAGCAACACGACTCTTCCACTGCCTCCATTTGCTCCGCAACATCAAAACACAACCCTGAAGAAGTTCTGCCGCGCTGTAGAGATGCTAACGCTAACAATTAGCTGCTACAAGCTGAGACGTGCTCTGCTCTCTCCTGGATGCTAAATCAATGGTACTCTGTTGAAATGACATCCATCACAATTTTCCATTAACCTTAAAAAAATGTTGAAATATGAAGAATATCTGGTTAACATGACCCGTTTTTCAGTGGACTTCACTTTTAGAGTGAAGGAGTCCTTCAGAAGCCAAACATCATCAACTGACAGGTGGCTTTAGTTTTGGCGCTGGCGGCTGAAACGATTTCCGCAGAGCTGAGGCCTTTCTCCATCAGGATGAAATCTGACAGATGAAAACGTCAAGTTAAAGGCTCGTGTTTAACAAGTTGTTTCCAAAAATTTGTCTCATAAAAGCGTTGCTTTATTAGTCTGGTTGAGGGTAGAATCGTCCTGTGATTCTCAGATCTGCCTTTAGTCAGACTAACAGCATCCAGATCAGACACAATATTCCGTTTTTGATCAGATTCTGGCCTTTTATCCAGAAATTAGCTCCTTTCTGTTAAAACCTTCTGAAGGAAGTGGAGTCAGATCCTTTCTAAAACTATCAGCCAGACTGTTTGTCTTTACAGGAGCCTCCAGTAAAACTAACTATGCTAAGTCATGCAAATTTTATGCACACCGTCAACCTACATTGTGGCCGTTCTTCATTTATTTCATAAGCTACGGCTGCAATTAGATGACAGTTGATTGAAATCATGTGCGTTTTATGATACAGTTACTTTGTTAGCGCTGACAGGACGCCGCGCGATTCGGTGACAGTATGTTTTCTTTGCACGCAGAGATTAACTGCTATTATTGACCCTGATGCAAACCAGCGGGCGATGCATTCCAGACAAACTGCTCGTGATCTCGGTGATTTGCATGCAGCGTGTCATTTACCATATTTCCTGATTATCAAGTGATTTATCCTTTATTCAAATCTGCTTTGGAAGGGGCCCGGCCGTCCTACCTTTCTGCGGAGAATTAGATACGATAGTTTGGGGTCTGCAGAGAAAAGAGGAGCCTCATCAGTTGGGACTTGCTTTGTATGTTGGATTTCTGGTTCCCCTCCTTCGGCTCGCCTTGGAAGGGAGAGGTGCAGTTGATGAATTCTTAAGCAGATCTTGCTGATAATTGTATTTCATAACTGTCACACGGAGAGGGACTGTCCGCTGAGAAGCTATTTGTGTCACCGCATCCCCTCCCGCCCCTCCCTTTTGTGTCTCTTCTTCCTCTGCAGCCTCTTCAATAAAACTCAAACCACGACAGGGATTGTTAAGTCTTACCTCAAAGATTATTAAGTCCAAATGGAGAATTTATGGGTGACACTTCATAACAATTAATCCAAGATGCTTGATTAATAAAGTTCGCTCACCTCAGCAACACCCCACCCCCCTCTCTTCTTTTTCTTCTTCGCTAGAGTTGTCCTGCTTGAGTGGGATCGTGGAGGAAGAGGAGGAAGGGTGGGGGGTGGGGGGGGGGGCAGATGTATGGGTGGCAGGATGGTTGTCAGGGACGACATGAGTGTCATTCTTTTTGATTAATGGAGCATTGTGACCCCGCCCATTAACAACCCCCCCTCCTCTTTTTCCCAGCATGCCCACTCTCACCTCTGAGCAACCCCCCCCCCCCCCCCCCCACACACACACACACACACACACACACACCTTCTCACCAGGTAAAAATAGATGTGGGCCAAGTTATGCGCTCCGCTTGGATTTGAGAGAGAAGTGATCTGATCTGAGAAAAAGATGAGGGGAGAACAGACGTAGAAGGGATGAAAAGTGCTCATTTGGAAAAATGTAAGAAAATATGAAGAAAAAAGATCAAATTAAAGTAGAACAAACCAAAAGGAAAGGTTGTGGAGAACAGGAGGGAAAAAGAGGGATTTTAGGAGAACGTCACCTAGCTAACCTTCACATCACGTTAAGTCAGCTGAGATTAATTAGTTGAGTGAGACTGAGCAATTAGGTCAATGTGTGTGTGTGTGTGTGTGTGTGTGTGTGTGTGTGTGTGTGTGTGTGTGTTCATGCATACCTCTATCTTTAGCACTTAAAAACAAATCTTATCAGAACAAAGCCAGAAAAAGCATTGACAACCTTTTTATTTTAATAAAATATTTGCCAATGATTAAATTGTTTAAAGATTAATGTTGTTGCATTCCTAATGGTAAGTATATCAGAATACTTTTCCAGGTAAAATTGCATGCGAGGAAACAAAACTAAAGGAAACTTGAGGTTTTTAACGCTGAAGAAGCCAAACCTACGGAGAGAATGTATTTAAAATGATGTGAAGGTGTTGAGGACGAGCTCATTTAAGACTCAGCATTTAGATGACAAGAAGAGAAGAAACACGAATTTAACACTAACTCAGCCTTTTAGCGTGCTGTGACCAGGGTCATCAGAATCAGAAGGGTTTATTGCCCCATGTGTGTGAGAAATAAGCAAAACTTCAATCACAGACCCAACCTGAGACATAACAATTTTTGTTAAATTACCCAATCTGAAGCACTAATTTTTCATTTAGAAAAACACTACAAAAATGTAGGGAACTGAACCCTCCTGAGTCAGAAATTCCACTAAATCTCTTTCTTTAAATGTACCTATATATTGTTTCTCATTCAAAGAAAGAAAACAATCTTTTACATAGCGCCTCTCAAGATAAAAATCACCAAGCGCTTCACGAGAACAAAAAAAAAATGCATTAAAAAAAGATTTTTACAAGGTGATTTAAAAATTTGGTTGGAATGAGAAAAAATGTGATTAAAATGTCAAGAAAGAGAAAATTAATAAGGAAATCAGTGGATCCTGGGAAAAGCAGAGGGTGGCGATGAGCGTCACGCACCTTAACAAGTGAGTTACGTAGTTAAGTAAAGTAAGAAATAAATTATTACCTGCTTTATTTAATTATTTAGTAATATATATATGGGGTGCAGCTGTACTCTGTAAAATTAGAAATGTTCACAAGCTAATAAATTACGTAACAGACATAGTCGAAACACATATGATTAGTTATCATTTAAAATTAATTACAACATATGTGTGACTCAGGGTGTGAAGAAAAGTGGGTCAGAAAATAGCTTTTATAGCCCAGTTCATTTTCATTCGTTTTTATTTATTATTTTTTTCATTCCGGGACCCATGAGCCGACCGGAAGGGGAGGAGACTTGAGCCGGGGGCACACTGGAGGCGGACGCTCCACACCGCGTCCATGCCGTCATTTTAAATAGAAGCCATTATAGTTGACGAAAGTGGGCACACTCATCAACACAAATCCATGTGTTAAGGCTGGTTTATGCTTGACGCGTCCGCGAGGTTCGCACAGCTCCACGCGGCGAAATTGCGTCACATTAACAACCACGCCCCTCCACCGCATCTCCACACGGCCCAAAATTTCCGCAACGCACACCCAGGAAAATTTCTAACCACGCGAACGGTCGGACGAGGAAAATCATGGCGGACCGGCAAGAACTAGTATGGCAGAGGTTCGTAAATACAGACATTTGTATGATTCAGCTCTCAGAGATCACCGTGATCAACATGTTGTTAATAATTCTTGGAGGGAAATAACTCGCACTGTTGGAAAAGATGAGGATGCTGTTAAAAATGCTGAAATGCCATGTTGTAAACAGTAATTTCTACTTCTACTATGGTGTAGTGTTGGGTGCATGCCGTAGAGCTCCATGCTGCCCCCTACAGTTTGGGAGAATATCGGCTCACCGCAGAGACGAGCCGCATGAACCATAAACGCTGCGAGTTGTGAAGCGCGTTCCATCCGCGAGCCGCATCACCAAGCGGAAAGTGAATGCGTCAAGCATAAACCAAGCTTTAGGAGATCGTTTTGGGCCGCTGCTGTAAAAAAAAAGGGAGGCACAAACCGGAAAAGCATCTGCCGATCACAATTTGACAACGGATTATGAAAGAACGGATAACGCTCGAAACACACGGATTCTTCCTGATGTAAGAGGTGAGTCTCCACTTTGTTTTAGTGGTTTTGGCGTCAAAATCATCCTAGCGTGCAACGTTCTGTCACTCTTAAAAAACAGTAAAAACAGTGAGAAACGCTGGCAGCGAAGGCCGTTAGCGATCAGGAAACGGCTGGCAGTGAATGAGTTAAGTGCGGCGTCACCGCTGCTTTTTACAACATTGTGGAGTACTTTAAAACAGACATTACGAAGCGAAACGGCTTTATGGCACAAACCCAACCGCAGTTTAGATAAGTTTAAAGTACCATTGATCTTAAAATATTCAAATAAATAGCGTACTTACCCATTTTTAATGAATTTGAGTCTCACAAAACACGACGGCAAGTCCGATCATGTATAAACAATAGTTGTGACTCTCACGCGACTTTCCAAGAAGCACTCGGAGCGGTGCGTCCTTTGTGACCATTTGACTTCTCAAAATCTCGGGTGCGGCGCATCCGCCTGTGTTAGCATTATCAGTAGCTCAGGCTAGTGTTAGCAGTAGCTTGTGTTAGCATTATCAGTAGATCAGGCTAACATTAGCAATAACTTGTGTTAGCATTATCAGTAGTTCAGGCTAGCGATAGCAATAGCTTGTGTTAGCATTGTCAGTAGCTCGAGCAAGTGTTAGCATTTTCAGTAGCTCGGGCTAGTGTTAGCAATTTGTGTTAGCATTATCAGTAGCATGGGGTAGCATTTTTCTGTAGGTAGCATCACCGCGACCGATGTTTATTACTGATGGTGAAGTGAGTTCGGACATGCAAACGTAAGGAGATGTGTATAAGCTTATGATGTCTTAAGCTAGATTTTCCTAGAATGAACCAGTTCTTCTCATCAATATCTTCTCAGTGACCTGGGTAACCCTGGTCCTAGAAAGCTGCAGTCCTGCATGTTTTCCAACTGTCTTTGTTGTTCCTGCTGTTGATTTCCTGGATCAGGTGTGTTCAGCCAATTAGAAGCTGCAAGTTCATGCATGCCTGGAAAGAATGCAGGACTGCGGCTCTCTAGGACCAGGGTTGCCTACGCCTGTGGTATGAGTGTCCACCCTGGGATTGGGAGATTGGGGTTCAAACCCCAGTTGGGTCATACTAACGACCTTAAAATGGAACGCAGCAATGCCTCCCCACTTGATGCTCAGCTTAAAGGGGGATTAAACCACCAAATAGTTCCTGAGCACAGCCACTGCTGCAGCTCGCGGCTCCCCACACAAATGGGTCAAATGCAGAGATGGAATTTCACCATTGTGCAATGATGACTAATGGGACTTTAGCTTTAACTTCTCTGTGGTCATTACAACATTGCTAATTTACACAGGAAAGCGGGTTGGAGAGGGCACAGACTTTTGGGCATCCTACATTAGACAAGCTGCCTATAAGGTAAATGCACTTTTAAACTCTAGGACTACTTAGAATTATCTGAAAGTAAAAAGACTCATGCTGACTACTACTAATTAAACAAATAAATAATAGAGCTGGAAAACCCAGAATTGCTACTAGTTTAACTAATTCCAGATCATTTTCAACGTGTTAAAATCATATTTTAATCATCAGGATGCAAGATTTCGATACAGTTTCACCTCCATATATAAGGAGTTGCCGAAAACCTAAAATAGAGCTGGGCAATACGGCCTAAAATCAATATCTTGATATATTGAGGATTTCACCTCGATAACGATAAATGGACGATAACTACAGGTATGGGCATAAACAAAAGTTGTCCACTAGATGGGGCTGTCACATGTATTATGTTGAGTCACATTTTCACATGACTCAATGTGGTACAGCTTCTTAAAGGGACATGAAAGTTGCCAACCTACACACATATTTTCATTTTTTTAGTGTAAAATTTATTGACATGGGAAAAATTATCACGATAAGAGCCAGAAATTTCGATATGGATAAATTTTCTATTTATTGCCCAGCCCTACCTCTAAATGATCTGTGTTTTGCAGTAAGTAAAAGTGAGATCTGCTCCACGTTTTGCTAGTGTAGAAATGGTTATCTGGATTCATTTTTACACAGCACGAGGATAAGAAACCCTTTAGACAAATCCTTGAACCAGTAAAGGCTTTACAAAAGATCATATTTAACAATGATGGCTATATATTTTCCTTTTTGCAATTAAAGAGTCCCTCTGTGTAATTTAATGCTTCTTTTCAAGTGTCGGGTCCCCTGAGACTTGGCCTGTAGCTATGCCATCGCTCTTGGTGATTATCATTAATGAATGTCGGCGAGGACCATCCCTCAATGTGACTAGAGAGGAAACACAAGCCCTAATTAAAGGTTCCTATTCATAAATACACGCCTGGAACTACACAGATCGAGCAGCACTATGCACACAAGTCATGTTAATGTCAGAAAAGCACATTTTTAAGAGCATTTTCTCCCCCTAATGTACGGCACACCAGTGGCCTTGACAGATCTCTGCAGCTGAAGCGAGAGGTCTGTGCAATTTGAGATTTAAATTAAGTATAAAGCTGAAGATTAGAACGCTCTAATTTGACGCAGAAAAGGAGCGGCGACTAAAAAGATCCGACTCTGAGCCGTGCCGTTTAACTGAGCGTTATGATACGTACTGGACACGAGCACTGCTGTTTCTTCCAAGATTCCCGAATGGAGAAGTCATCTAATATTTAGAAAACGTTTATGGAGTTTTACAAGACGTCTTTAGAGACGAGAGTAAATCTAATTGTTGTGTTCACTCATATATTTTAATCGTTTTAAATGTAGACTGTCAGCTGCTCTCGTAAACACAATTGTAGGTGTATTGTCACGTCGCTTTCCCCAGACAAAGCTACCGGTAATTCGTATGCAGAGAAGATCATGTTAACGTTGACGATATTATTCGCCTTTTTTTCTTTTTTACAGACTCAAAAACTCTTGTCGGAGGAGAAAAAAATGTGTGTGTGTGTGTGTGGGGGGGGGGGGTTGAAAAGATAAACATTTGGCTGCCTCTCTTTCATCCTTAATGGCAGAAAAATGCTAATTGGAGTGCATGTGTCACAGAAAACAAAAGCCAAGGGTGGAGGAGAGGGTGTGTGTGTGTGTGTGTGTGTGTGTGTGTGTGTGTGTGTGTGTGTGTGTGTGTGTGTGTGTGTGTGTGTGTGTGTGTGTGTGTGTGTGTGTGTGTGTGTGTGTGTGTGTGTGTGATATTTTGAAACGGGAATATGTGACATCACTCAGCCCAGCTGGATTTTAAGCAAGGTTGTTCCAGGAAACACGAAATTTGTCACAATAAAGTTTAGTTTAGCCCGTGGTGGTACGAAACACCGCTCACGTTTTAGATGAAGGTAAAAAATATATATGATATGTGTTTTTATTTATTTATTTACTAGTTTCTGTTGGAAGCTGAACAATTCTTTCTGAATAAACATGCTTACGTTTCATTTTCACTCGCCGTTGTGGAATAAAACCCGCGATCCTTTAACAAATCCGTCACCGGATATCGGTCACATTCTTCAGCCTAACTGGCAAAACCAAAAGAAACGCTCCGGTAGGGATTACGAATCTTTAATTGCATTGTCAAAGCTACAGAAACGCGTCTCCCTTAAGTCACAAGTTCTGGAAAAGTAAATCTATAAAAATCACAAAGAAAACTCCTCTTCCTCTTCTATTCCGCACCGTGGCATTTTAATTATGTAGTCTTATCTCACAGATGTGGAGATAGAGCTCGTGTCAAAGTTAAGACCTTTTCTTTATTAATTTCTTACTATATATTCTTATATCCATCCTGTCAATTGGTGTCTGGAATCTGATAGGACCCATCCCTGATTTAAGATTACCGTTATTATCGGGAGCTTTCCGAATCTCGACGTTTCATCAGAAGTCGAAGTGCGAGTCTGGCAGTTGTACGTAAAGTCCAAACAACAAACCACAGCGCGCTAATTGTAGTTGAAACATGACCTCCAGTATTTGACATCAGAGGTGTTGCTCAAGAAAAACGTTGGAGTTATTAGCCACAGGCCAACATGTGAAATCAATTATTTATGAATATTAAGAGCCAGGCGTTAAATTCTTCATTTTTAGCATCCTCGTTTTTTCTTTTATATAACGTGGTTGTGAAAAATAAAATCTTCTACTTAAAAAAATATTTGTCACAGTTACATTTTGAACATTTCCAAAACATTCTTTTTAAATGCATTAAAGAGCTTCTTTAACTACTTTTTGAGCTGAAAATAAATCAAATTCAGCGGAAACAAGTGGTTCTGACGCTGTGATTTTACCGTAAAAGGGATTTGTGGTAATAATGAATACATTTTTGGAAGTGGGACATGTGATGCTGATGATAAAAAGGAAAGATGTGAAACGGACAAGGGAGAGACAGAAAAGATTAAGAGGGGAAAAAAGCAGTTTAATTGTGGTTCGGGACATAATTTTAACCAGATATTCTTCTGAGTCGTGTTGATGACGGTCAAATTAAAACATTTATTCATGGCTTTGTTTTTTTTTTTTTTTTTGCTATTAGATTTTACTTTATTTGTGGAGTAAAGACACTTTTTTTGAGTTAAAGAAAAACAGACATGTCACATTGTGCATTTCTTACAGTGTAAAACCTTCGTTTTTATTCCCCACACAAACACCATCCTCCACCTACAACCGTGTTTACACGGTGAAATAATTGCCATGATTTGCTCACGCGGGTTTGACAGGATCAACGTTTTCCTCACCTGGCTTGACAATTCTGCAGGACCTCCTTGCAACACAACCGCACGAACGTCTACGCTTCACATGTCAGTCCTGGACGGAAGGGGCACAAAAACAAAAACAAATTTGGCTTTAACATACGTGGATATGTACACGACGGCGTGCTCTCGCCTGCTCTGAGGGGAGTGTCTGCCGGAAACGGGACGGCGTGTCAGCCGGCTGTCACCGTTACACGGCGCACGAGCCGAGCTCGGGCTGGAGGGGGGGAACAACTGCTGGGAGTGTGTTTTGCTTCATACGTGGACACCGACGGTTGAATCAAAGGGTGTGTGACAGTCTGGATCACGGTGTCCGGCTTATGTGTTGACTAAATGTCTCTGCTGCACTTAACGTCTTGCAAATGCTCATTTGGGAGCAGTTGTGTGTTTAAATCTCGCTTTTAAACATTACCGTATACTATAATTATGACTATAACTAAAATATGTATTTACCATATGAGATCTAGTGAGTTAATCTAACAGAGAACCACATAATTTACAGTGCTCCTCACCCTGAAAGCATTCTGACAGTTTTGGTTGCTAATATGGACCAAAGCCCCCCCCCCCCCCCCCCGCTGGCCCTAGATCAGACTTTACACACTCCTGAGTTTCCTCTTTCACACACCTGTAACCTTCTCACCTCACTGGAATAGCACAAATAAACACAGGGAACTAAACAAGAACCCATTTTAATGTTAAATTACACTTGATGGTCATCCTGTCCATTAGGGGGTCCACAACAATGAAAAAAGTGATTTTAAAATTTATTCTATTATTTAGAGAAATTATACATATGATGTAAGATTGTGATAATTGAATATAAAAACAGAATCATTGTAATGTTGAGTGAGGATTTGTTTTTATGTGCAAACATCTTGATTTTTTTTCTTTTTCTAAGTTTGAAGTATTTAAAAAATTCTCAAAAATTCAATATTGTGGGAAATGTTTATTCTTTACAAAATGCTTAGTCTTTAAAGATGTGTGTATTTAAAAATGTTTCATGTGCCGTAAAGAGAACACAGAAGAAAAGGAAACAATAATAAAAAACGGGCGTAATGCAGCTTCAAACAGAAGATGAAGAACAGTTAAAGTGAGTGAGGTTTTATACTGTTGTTGAGGTAAGTTTAGCATAAACTACATTATTATTATTTAAAAACAATAATTACAACAGAAGAGGAAAAATGAAAGAAAATAAGTTTAGATTTTTAATGAAAACAAGAAAAAAATTGTGTATTTTTTTCATTTTACAGCAGCTTTTCTTACAGGGATCTACCTTAAACCAAACTCAAGCACTTTAATTCTGTTTGAGAGAGTTTCCAGCACCTTAGATGTGATCAAAATGATTATCATGACCCTTATTTCACTCTCAGGATTAAGTGTTTTGCCTTTATAATACAATCCTAAACTTTTCGTTAGATTCCTGAGTCGCTTGTTCTATCTTCAACGTTACAAACGAGCTTCTTTCCCTTTAATGAACGCCATGGCGTGATTTAAACGTCAACCCAGATGGAATAATTTAGTTTTTCAGGAAATGTTTGATGATTTGGAATCTCACCTACAAAGCTGCACCTGGTTTACCTTTGATGGAAACGTTAGTGACGTAAGTCTGCTCCATCAATCAGCACGCAGAGCACTTTGACAGACAGATGTTGGGGCGGTACTTCGGATTTTTCTTTTTGCCACTTAAGACATCATGCAGACCCCCCCTCCCCCTAAAAAAAAAAAGAAAATCCTCTCTCCTGTGCCTTCTCTCTTCCTGTCAGGAATAAATGCAGAAACTCACCAGAGTCAGGAAAACTGTGGAAAGTTTTAGTTTCCTCTCTGGAGATGATGGATGAAGAAAATCCAAGAAAGGATGGAGAAATCCAAGTTATGTTGTGATTAAATAGAAATAAATACCCCCCCCCCCTCGTTTTTTCCTCACCATCACCATCCTGCAGCTTCGTTTCAGACAACATTATTCCAGTTGCGCTCTTTATAAACACTAAATGCGGCTATAATAGTTCGGATGGAGAGTATAGGGCTATTAATGCGGTCTCCAGTGGATTCAGAGCCCCTCCCCTTCACCAGAAGCCTCACTTAAATAAGGTGTAGCGAATCGATCTGCAGCCTCCTTTGTCCCAGTAAAGAGGTCACCGAAAATATCCAGATTTCTCCTCCTTTTTGGGCGCTAAACTCTCGGGAGAAGCGCACCAGTCTGATGCGTAAAGTACGCACGGGTCAGGCACCGGAAATGTGGGGATTGGACACTTATTTTAAGTTATGCTTTTTTTCTGACTGATTCAATGAAGAAATAAGTTTATGTAGGTGTTTCCTCAAAGGAAAAATGGGAACATGTCCATAAAAGGTAACTAAATTAGGTTTTATTTGACAGATGTCTGCACAAACACACACTTTAGTCGCACATCTCATTCTTTAGTTTGAGGTCTCACACACACACACACACACACACACACACACACACACACACACACACACACACACACACACACACACACACACACACACACACACACACACACACACCTTTTCTTTCTCTCTCTTCCTCCTCTTCCTCACTCTGAAACGCATCTTGTCTTCACGCGCTTTAGTGAGAGGATGAGAAGGCAAACAATTAGAGGCTGCGGATTGACAGGTGGGCTCTGACTGACTGTCAGGGTGACGTTTGCTGGAGGGAGGAGTGGAGTAAAAAAAATAAATAAAGAACAGAAAGAGTCCCCGGAAAGGCAGCTGGATGTCTGTCAGTGTCTGAACGCGCGGCGCATCCAGCGGATGTGCGCAACGCTCCTCATCCAGAGACGCTCTTTGGAATTTTAATTAACTTCACCATCAACATTTTTATTTATCTATTTACAATAAGAAGACTGAGATATTTTCTAACTGTCCTGGCTTCTTTTGTGATGACTTTCTGAGAAAGTGCTGCCAGTCGGAGGTTCCTGACGCGTTTCTGTGAGTATTTTATTATCCAGGAGGGGGCGGTGAGAGGAGGAAGAGGAGGAGGAGGAGGAGGGTGAACGGTCTCATCTCTCTTTGGCTTGACTGACTGACAACAGTCCGCTTTAACGTGTCACTCTATCCACAACCCCTTCCTGATTTCCTTCTTCTCAGCGGAGCTGGCATCGGACTCCTCTCCACCCAAACCGCGCGACTATGAGCTCCACTTCTCCGCCACACCGGAGATCTGCGATAGTCCCGTCGAGGCGTGGAAACGGAGGTTTTTGTTTTTAAAACGGAGAAATAAAAACAGAACCCGGGAGGACTTGTCTCCTCGAGGTGGGAAGAAAGTTCCTTAGAATAAAGAAACAATCGGACGCTCCTGCTATAATAAACCAGACTGCTGAAAAAGAGAAGGATCTACTCTTTAAGGAAAGAAGAGCTGATGGTTTTGTTTTCACCTCCTCTTCCTCCTCGTCATCGTTGCACCGGTTTCGTCCCCAGCTTGGCCGCTGTTTTGGTCTCTGCATGAAAAGTCAAGCGGAAAATCCTGCAGCAGCATGCCGAGGAGAAAGCAGCAAGCGCCGCGGCGGTCAGCAGGTAAGCCCCGGCCCGACGCTCCGCCGCCCATCCGCACAAGTTCAACTAGTTTGCGTCAGAAATCCAACTACCAGTTCAGACTCGGGAAGCTGCGCAACTTTTCCTGCTGCATGCTCATTTTTTAAAGTTCTTCAAACAAAAAATCTTATTAAAAATCCAAAAGCTGTTTGATGTTTTAGAGAAAATAAAGAAAAGTCTCCATCTTGTGTTCCGCCTCGGGAACGTCATCCTGGATTTGATGCTTGATTGATCGCCTGTCATGCGAGCGTCTTTGATCTATTCATTCCTGATAAACATCAGTAAATCAGTCACCGCGAGGCACGCATGCGTCAGACGGCTGACACCCCCCCCCCCCATCAAAGGGGAGAACCCTTTTGTAATCTGCCCCTCCTGATGAGGAAGCAAAGAAAAGACAAACTAAAAGAAAAAGTTCAGAAGACGGATAAATACTTGGGGGGGGGGGGGGGGGTGCAGGAGAGCCAATGGTCACTTGGTGTCTCCCTCCATCTGACCTCTGTGTTCTCTTTCAGGAGCAGGAAGTAGAGAAACTCTGGTTGTTGGCGCAAATTTCACACTAAAAAAACGGCAAACGGACAAAAATTTGCTCTAAAAGACATTTAAAACAACAACTGTTGAGTTTAAAGACACTGGCGTTTAATAATCAGCTCTGGGACAGGAAACGTTTCCACATGGATGTCCAGCTGGTCCAGAAAGAGTTCATCGTATTACTAGTTTTATTCTTTTGTGGTATTCATGCAACTTTTTGAAACATGTGGTATAAAAAGTGGGAAGCACTTTAAAGTAAGGGTCCCTTTACTAACAGTACTTCATTATTAAGCGTTAATAAACAAATGGTGCCTTTATTAACATTCTGATATTAACTATTAAGTGTCCTTAAGGGTAAAGTACCAGGGAGGTGTCTGCTTAGTAACGCAGTACTTAGTATTAACATTACTATTCAGCAATTGTTAATACTTTATTCAATATTTATTCATGCTTAATAATGCACTAAGTGATGTTCATAAAGGGACCCTTATTGTAAAGTGTTAGCAAACAGTGTCCTCATGCATTAAGCTATAGGCGGGAAACCTTATTATAAAATAGCTAAATTAGTGAAAAATTCACAATTTTTTTATATTGCATAACATCAGGTTTGTAAAGTTTTCCCACTTTATAAATTCTGATTCAGCCCTTTTTTTTTTTTTTTTTTTTTTTTTGTGTGTGTGTTCAGATTTGTCTGCGCTGGACATTAAACTGGTCAGCCAGCGAATTCGTCCAAATCCATTCGATGTCCCCCGGGACAGAAAAACGTGTGATTGACGCGAACTTCCAAGTGACGAGGAAGAGGAGCCTTTGAAGTTGGTGCAGTAATGACCAAAGCTGAATGAAACAGCTGTAGAATGTTAAGCAGGCGCTGGAAATGTGAGGTTAAGCAGACTTAATCAAGGTTGTGACGGGGAGACTTTGAACTCGGTGGGGCTGTAATTTCTAATTGACGCGAGGCTTTGCTGATGGATGGAGAGGAACGTGTTTGAAGAACAAGGCCGTGCAGTGAAAATGAGTTTTTTCAGCGTGTGTTTTACGTCTGTTTTTGTTTTCCAGTCCGAGCTCTGAGGGTGGACCCCAGTTTGGGTTGGAATATTGATCAAATTGTCTTTTTTCCTGACAGACGCATGCTTCACGACCAGCAAGGGTCAATCCCAACTTGGCAGGCTCTGTTAACATATGGTCAAAACAAAACTTTACACCCCACTCTCGTGCGTGCAAAGCTGCTTCCACACCTTCTGAGTGGCTATTTTTACAACGCACCAGCAGATATTTCCACAAGCCAGATTTGTCACTTTGGAGCGGCACTAAAACTAAACATTGCATCTGCACCTCAGAGGGGAGAAGAGCTTTCAATAGGCCTTTGTGTGCCATTTCAACTGGGCTGCGTTTCATCAGTCACAGTGATGATTTTAGACCCTGTAATGGCGCTGTACCCTATCTACTTTATGACCAGTGACAATACATCAGTGTTCTCTCATTTGGAACTGCATTACTGCATCTGTTAGTTTTGGCAGTTAGATTCAGCGCAGTGCAATTTGAGCAGCAGAGACTTTTTACTGCAGTCGTTTGTTGTCATTTCCATCGCCTTTTTTCATTTTCAGTCTGCGTTTGCCGTGATGCACTCGAGTAATTAATGACAGATAAACAACTTAACGATCTCAGGTAACAAAATGAACCAAAAAAGGCAGGAAACTAGTGAATCAGAGCTGCAGGCTTCACGATGACCTTCACAGTTTGGGATAAACCACCAGAACAGGAAAGTGTTGACGGCTGTGGGGAGAGAAGTACTTACTTTGTTTTATTTGCGTAAAAGTACAGATAGAGAGGTAAAAGATTATTTAAGTAAAAGTATAGATGAAGGTAAAAAGTATTTGAGTGTACATAAAAGGGTAAAAATTACTCAAGTTAAAATACAATAGAAGGGTCAAAGATTACTTAAGTAAAAGTACAGATAAATGGGTAAAACTACTTAAGTAAAAGTACAGATAAATGGGTAAAACTACTTAAGTAAAAGTACAGAATTGGGGTAAACATTTTTTAAGTAAAAGCAAAAGAAAAGAAAATTTTGACATACGCAAAAGTATACAAGTATGCATTTTCAAATGTACCTAAAAGTTAAAAAGTACAAGTATTCAACATTTAAATATGAGTAGAAGTGTGATGTCGGACTGGGAGAGGGGCCTAAGCGTAAAGTAAAATACTATTACTTTGTACAGTCTGGTGCAGACAAAGAAGCATGCAACGACGGGGTGGGGGCTGGACAGAACGCAAATGAAAGTACTTTTACTTTTGAACCCTTATAGAAAATATAGGGAAGTAGAAAGTGCAGAATAAAGGTGAAAAGTAGGACTCAAGAAAATTACTTAAGTACAGATATAGAAATTTTGTACTTAAGTACAGTAACAAAACACTTGTACTTTGTACTTTTACTTTACTTAAGTGCATGTACTACATTTGTTACATTCCATCACTGATGTACGGTTTATGCTCTGATTATGTGTACTCAAACTGGTCACAGTGTACTATGACCAACTTTAGAGCAAACATCTTCAGGATTGACCTGGCCATAAAGACCTTTAAGGTCATTTCAATAAGTATTTTCAACATTTCAAGGGCAAATTTTTCTAATTTAATGTCAGTTTTCATCGTTTGCGATGCTAGCTCCACATGCTAGCTAAACATTATGAAGGTTAATAGCTCTCATTGTTACAATCCACGAACACCCGCTGTTAGCATTGTTTACAGGATTCAGTTTCCTTCCACAGTCTTGCAACATCATGTTTAAATATGAGGACATAGTGCGTTACAGCCAGATAATCAGTAATTACAGCAGTTTAATTAGCAGATGGGAGAGGATACACGAAGCAGCCATAACTCCGCTTCGCTGAGGTCACGGCTCTGATTGCTGTCGGGGAATGAACGACGCCGCTGGCGGCGCTGCTTTTAGTTTGCCAACTGCAGCAACTTAAATCAAACACCGTCACTCTAAGTAATGAATCTGTCAGCTAATCATTCAACGTGTGATTAGACTGTTCACTTTGTTCTACAGGAGAGTTGAGAAGGTTTAAGAACCCCCAGGAACTCAGCTGTTCTGGGGGATGGATCAGCATGGGGGTACGTAATCGTGCACACCACTGTGCAGGATTCTGTTCATCATTTGCTGAAATGTACTTTTTGAGGTGTGAGACATTAGAATCTTTGTTTGCAATGATGACAATCAAAATGTAGAGTTAAGAAAAGGACTGTGCACACCTACTAACGATCTGTCTTTAGCTCGGCGCCTGTTAAGAGAAATTAGGGCTGCGTTTCTCTTCCTGGTGTTTCTCCACCGACGACAGTGGCTGCCTTCGTCTTCTCCCAACGTGCTGCTCGCACCGCCTCGTGAAGGAGTCTCTTAATTACGACGCGAGCGGGTGGGGCCTCCCTTTATCCTGACGGCATCATTAGCCGGGGTCCCTAATTATCCAGGTAGCTGACAGATCAGTGACGGGTCCGCAGATTACTGCTGACAAATTCAGCAAGGTGTCACGTCTGCAAGCTGCCTCGATGAAATCGTCTCACTTCTCGTGTCCCCACCTCGGTTCTTGCGGAGTAAACTCAACAACAGGAAGTTTTGTCACTTGACATTTAGAAATATGTGTTTTTTTTTTCTATTTACCATCATTCCTATTAGCCGTAGAGGTGATTGCTTTAATAGCTCGCGGTGGTTGAGGCCTTCATTTCGTGTGAAAGACGCTCCTAATTCTCTCCCTCTGATCTCCCTCCTGCTTACAGCTTCCTGGTTTGTTTGACAGAACAGGAACAAAGTTCTTCGTCGAGCAGCGTTAATGCATTTTGTTGTTGTTATTCGCCATTGTGTTCCTCTGCGGGAATTTAGCTCACGGCACCTGTCACAGAGGAAGCGTGCAGGAGCGATGAGGCCTAATGTTAGTTTTATCGGGATGCTTCTGATAAAGAATTTAATGACATTTGTCAGGATGTGAAGCGGCGCTGTGAGGCGAAAACATATTATTTGAAGTTAAAAGTGTGTAGATGACAACAGAGCACGCGTGCGTGCGTGTTTATGGGAGTGTGTGTGTCGCCGTGCATGGCTGAGCAGGCTGAGGACGTGTGTGTGTGTGTGTGTGTGTGTGTGTGCAGGAACGTGAAATATTCTGATCTGGTGATACTGTCGCACATGTAAAGTGTCATTAACAGGTGACATTGACTGAAGAAGTCAGTGGATGTATTTGCTACACCCGTAGTTTCATTTGCATGTGCTGTCGGAGCCAGGAGGCCTTCAGGAAACCAAAGACACACACACTAATCTGCACACACACACACACAGAACTCCACTCTCAGTCCTCGTCGTTGTGGAGGTTAAGTGACAAATGAAGATCGATGACTGCTCTTATGGAAAAGAGACGGTCGAACTGAAACTATGTGGGAATTAGGCGCGCCAGCCGGGTGAAGATGTAAAGGCGTTCGGCGCTGCGGGCGCGAGGTAAAACTATCCCCGAGCTTAATGAGGTTCAGAGGAAGCCGGAAAACCTGGATTTTCACTCAAGCACAACGAGAGGAGCCTCGGCTGAGAAACAGGAAGAGGAAAAGGAGGAAAAACAAGGTCGTTTTTACAGAAATAAAACTCAGCAGCGTCTTCTGTCAGAATTACAGCCTGCACTTATTTGTTATCTCAGAGTTTTTCTGCACACCTGCGTTTGATCGTGGAAACATTTCAAATCAGCTGCAGAGTAAATACCACAACGTACAGTCAGGATAATGGCAGCAGCAGTAAAAATAGAAATATACTTCATAGAGCTGCTGCAACGGCGGGCAGGGAGCTTCGACTCAGACTCACAGGTTGGACAATACTCTCTAAAATGTGAATTTGCAGATTTTGCACATAATACTTGAAGCATCTCAATTCAAAGCATACATCAGATCATTCTCTAGAAGCTGAACTGATCTCAGTGAGTCAACGATGGTTCATTTATGACAAATTTAACCGTTATGATCGGTTTTCGATGGGTTAGGAGTAGGGATGGGTACAGAATTCGGTACTTATTAAAGTACCGACCGAATTCCATAGTACCGACCGAGCACCGATTCACGTCATTTCAAACAGTGCCTCGTTTCGGTACCCGTCCTTCATAACAAGAAATTGCCAAGATAGCTGCACATGTGCAAGAGCGTTTTGTCGTCGCTCGGTGCGAGCGAGTTGTAAACAGAGCAGCATGGTAGAAAGAACGCAGGCTAATGCTTGGGTCCACTTCACTAAATGTGATGGGTAACTGGGTGATGATGAAACCAGCGACAACGATCTAAGTGAGACATCCTCATCTTAATCTGCTCCGGTAGGTAAATAAAATGTTTAAGATAACGTTAGCTTGATATGTTAGCTTCCGTTTCGCTAATGGTGCGTTCGCTTTCTCCTCGGAACTCCGAATTCCCGACTAGAAGAACATGAACGCGCTCTAAAGTTTGGCTTCACTTTACTAAATGCGGGTGATTGGGTGAAGATGAAACCAGTGACAACAATCTAAGTGTGAGGCATCATCGTTTTAATCTGCTCCAGCAGCTAAATAGACTGTTTAAGATAACGTTAGCTTGATATGTTAGCTTCCTTGCCACCGTTGTTATCAGCTAATGGTGCGTTCGATTTCTCCTCGGAAATTCTAACTTCCCAGTAGGAAAAATCAAATGAAAAAGGGCGGCAAAAGGAATGAAGATACACAGTAAATTTAGTTCACAGTAAAGACGTTTGCTTCAGTTTAATTATCAACTTATAAAACTACAAGGACGATGTTAAAATACAAACAGTTGAATGTTATTTATCGTGATATTTATCAAATATGGTTATATATTGAGAAAAATATATATTTAATTATAAAAGAGAATTCAAATAATAAACACTCAAAAGTATCGAAAATTGGTACCGTTAAGTACCGGTATCGATTCCTAGGTACCGGGAATTAGTACCAGATCGATTCAAATGTCAAAGGTACCCATCCCTAGTTAGGAGAAGGAGTTGAAACGTCGTAGTGAAGAGATGTAAAGAAGAAAAGAGTTGACATAAATGTGCACAATGTGAAAAGGTCTCCCCATCCAAAAAACTCAAGAAATACGAAGATCAGGCTGTAAAAGTGAAGATTCCAGGAAAAAACACGATACGTGCAAAGCCACTTACACATGAACTTAGGCTGAATGTGAGTCTGTGAAAGAGAGGGGAATGATGTGTGTGTGTGTGTGTGTGTGTGTGTGTGTGTGTGTGTGTGTGTGTGTGTGTGTGTGTGTGTGTGTGTGTGTGTGTGGTTTTAACACAAGTGTGTGTCACAACACCATAAGTATCGCGTTTGCTCCTGAATGACTGACGCTCTGCCCCACGTCGACTTGTTGTCTGCTGGGCTCAGTTGTTTGACCTTCTGAGAAATGCAGCAGCCTCAAAAACACTCCAGACGACTCTAAATGCTTGGCTGAAATGACAGTGTGAAAAATGGCCTCCGATCAGGAGACTAATCACCCCTAACGGCGGTGTTGCGGCTGCGCTGCCACCGGACGCCCCGTGCTGTTTGGCCTTGAAGTTGTGTTACTTCTGTTAACCAGTCTTGAACATCTGGAGTGCAGCAGGGCGGGTGCAAGCAGGTGCCGGTGAGGTGCAGAAAACAACAGAGGGAGCTGTGAAGGAAAGGTATTAAAAGTGACAGATGAACAAGACTTGGGGAGACGCTCGCCTGCAGCAGCTGTGACAGCGGCCGTCGCTCTGACAGGTGTCAATTAAGAATTACTGCAGAGGCCCTGTAGTCATTTTTTCCCTGCCCAGCTGTCTGTCTGTGCGCCTTTTTGAGAAATAGCACTTTACCCTTGTCATTACATTAGCACTTTGCCAGTCGCCCCAGAAAATGAGTGCACGCCGGGCACACTAATCAATAACTAGTGTATTAGCAATTAGTCCATTGATTTATGCCGGGGTGTAGCTGCTGATCTTATGTCCCTGTGCTCCGCTCAGCGCACACACCTGATGTTGCCAGGTGGATGTAGTTTAACCTCACAGGTGGAGGGGAACACAAAGACAATTGAGTTATTGATACTAAAGCACGAGTTTACCCATTTAAAGGAGTCATTCACTTGTTACTTCAGTACATGTGCTGTGATCTCTATGAATGAATGTCTCGTGAGTCTTTTTAAGTGAAAACAAGCTCTCACACTCTTGTTTCAGGAAGAAGAAGCTAGTTGGAGGAGCGGGGGCAGAAAACTGCACGATTTAAACATTTACCCCCAAATTCCACTACCTCCGCTCCGACACGAACGCCGGAGCAAAATCGGTCCCGTTGTAGTCAATCAGAGCAATTCCACTACTGCGGCCGTGCTCCGGCAGTGCGGCGCCGTGCGCCGCCCTCTGTTCTGGCGTCCGGCAAAAATAGAATCGATCCTATTTTCGCCGGACGCCGGAGCACCTCCGCAGTAAATGGACAGAAATCACAACGGCCCAACAGGAAAAGGAGCAAGCACAATTTCCGTTTTTCACAATAAATCGATAAACAAAAGGCGTTTTTTGTTTCAAATGCACAGGTTTAACAACTTTTAACAACTATCAATGACGGCTGAAGTTTAAATGCACAAAAGTAAGCCATAAATACAGTTTCCACTATCAAAGTAGTCACACTTTGTTGATCCAAACACTGCTGATCTCTCAACACAAATGATGGACAGATTAAACAGCTCATGCCGATGTTTCTCCCACACAACGGGTGTTTGGATCTAACTTCCGCGTTTATTGCTCGGACTGTATCGCAAGATCTTGAAAATCCCGCGCATGCCTGTTTGCCCCCTCAGGTCTCCGCACTGGAGCGGAGCCGTTGTAGAGCGCGTACCAGTAAAAATTGAGTTCGGAAGCGAGCGGCTGCGGAAGGCGGGGGCGGACCGCAGCGGAGCGGAGGTAGTATTCATGATATACAAACATCTCGCTTCTGATTGGCTAACAAAAACGCATCTCTTCCCCTGCCTCAGTTCGCTTTGCAACGTTGATGTTTTATCTCCACAAATAACACAAGCCTCAGTAAGTTCTGCCATGTTGTGGAGTTGCTAGTGCTAGCTTCTGCTATTAGCTTCTAGCTAATGCTGGCTAGACGTGCTCTGCTCTCTCCTAGATGCTAATCAACAACAGCCTTCCACGGTCACATGCCAAGGTGAATGATTCCATAAATGCCGTTTTCTTTCAAGAAGATCTGTGTGGCTTTTCTGACTTGACCGACACATTAGCGTGGCTGAAGGTGAACCGATTCTATCCGAGCTGAAGTAACCAGATAATGTGGTTGGAAACCGACTTTCTTTACATGTAAATGGCTCTGTCGAGGGGTTATCAGTTTGACACTCGCCTACCAGAAGAAGTAGTCTTCTGAAAATATCATCTCCACGATGTAATACGTGTAACACCATCGAACAGTAAAGTACATACCAAATCAGCTGTGCTGCAGCTTTGTTGTCCATTCCTTCGGCTATTGCGTATTTCTAACATACATGTAAACTAGGATAAAGGCTCACAGTATATTGCCGTAGATCAATGTAGATTGCCTTGGTTGCACATTTAACTCATTCACTGTCAATGACGACTAAAGTCGTCATTTGCATTTTTTTTACTGTTTGGGCATCGGAGCGAGCTCCCACGCTGAGAGAACAAACATCTCAGCTCTAAAGCCGATCTTCCTCCGCATACGTCACACGTCACATGATCAGGAAGCAGAACACCCATGTGTTAGGGGATCGTTTTGGGCCGTTTCCGTAAAAAAAAAAAGTGAGGCGCGAACCGGAAAAGCGTCTGCCGATCACAATTCCACAACAGATTACGAAAGAACGGATAACGCTCGAAACACTTCCTGATGTGAGTCTCCGCTTTGTTTTGGTTGTTTTGGAGTCGACATCATCCTAGCGCGCAACGTTCTGTGACTCTTAAAAAACTGTAGAAACGGTGAGAAACGCTGGCAGCGGATGAGTTAAATCTCTGAATGTTAGGTTGTTGTTATCAGAGTTTACAGCAATTTTTTTCATGCAAGCTCAAAGCCGATTGACCACTTTAACGTGTTGGCGATAAATTATGCAAGTAATCCCAGTAATAGGATGTCTGGATGAGTTGGGGTCCATGTGTGGAGACCCATTTGTTCTGGGGGGAAGGTTCTAGTTGTAATAGTAAAAATTCATACATTGGATTTTCAGGCCTTTTGAAAAATTCTCAAATTTTTAAGCCAACAAATACAAATTTTCAGTCATATTTAATTGGGGATGGGTACCAAATTCGGTACTTTTTAAGGTACCGACCGAATTCTACAGTACCGACCGAGCACCGATTCACTTAATTTGAAACAGTGCCTCGTTTCGGTACCCGTCCTTCACAACGAGAACTTGCCTAGACAGCTGCGCATGCGCAAGAGCGTAATGTCATCGGTCGCTGCGAGCGAGTTGTAAACAGAGCAGCTCCGGTAGGTAAATAAAATGTTTGAGATAACGTTAGCTTGATTTGTTAGCTTCCGTTTCACTAATGGTGCGTTCGCTTTCTCCTCGGAACTCCGAAATTCCGACTAGAAGAACATGAACGCGCTCTAAAGTTTGGCTTCACTTTACTAAATGCGACGGGTGATTGGGTGAAGATGAAACCAGTGACAACGATTTAAGTGTGAGGCAGCATCGTTTAAATCTGCTCCAGCAGTTAAATAAACTGTTCAAGATAACGTTAGCTTGATGTTAGCTTCCATTGCCACCGTTGTTATCACCTAAGGGTGCATTCGCTTTCTCCTCGGAAATTCTAACTTCCCAGTAGGAAAAATCAATTGAAAAAAGACGGCAAAAGGAATGAAGATACACAGTAAATTTAGTTCACAGTAAACATGTTTTCTTCAGTTTAATTATCAGCTTATAAAACTACAAGGACGATGTTAAAATACAAACAGTTGTATGTTGTTTATCGTGATATTTATCAAATATGGTTATATATTGAGAAAAATATATATTTAATTATAAAAGAGAATTAAAAATATTAAACACTCAAAAGTATCGAAAATTGGTACCGCTAAGTACCGGTATCGATTTGTAGGTACCGGGAATTAGTACCGAATCGACTCAAATGTCAAAGGTACCCATCCCTATATTTACTGCAGTTTGAACTTATTACCGTACTAAGACAACTAAATAATCTTATATATTCTGTAAAATAAAAGTTAATTGTGCATTGAACAAAAAAGCTCCATACTAACAGAGTAATGACTGAAATTATATAAACTCAAAACAGCTAAGAGGCCTTGAGGTAATCTCTGGTGTTTCTAGGTATGGTTCTTGACATAATTGTCATGAGAAGTAAAAACTGTAACGTTAAAATAGTTGTTAGAGCTCTTTTGTTGTCATTGATTGACATTGGTACACTTCATGCTTCAATGACGGGTGCTAATCGACTTTGTGGGCTAAACAAACAAGTAGTTATTTCTTTACAACTGCAGAATCAGTCATTCTCTCCAGTGGATTGTGTACTCTTCTGTCTGATCAGGTAAAACTTTTCCATACCCATCAGTTCAGTTTTGATCTCACGCACTTTAGCTTGTGCTAAATTCTCTTCGCAACACTGCACGTAGGGCATGTTGGCCTGAAACAGACGGTGATGGGTACTACGGGTGTTTGTTTTTGTGGCTTTAGAACATCCATACAAGTGGGCAGAAGTCAGGGAGCAAAGATTTTCATCCCCAAAGGATTGTTTAACCGATAAAGTGGACTGAGACGCAATGATTATATGTTTGTGACACTAGTTTACTACAGATAAGCCATCCAGGAGTAGATACAGTTAGATGACATTATGTCCTTGAGAGAGGACACGAGGGAAGGTTGTACCGTACCATCTCCTCTACTTCCTCATCTGTCTCATCCCACTTCCTCTACCGCTCTTCCTCTTGCTCGTATTTTTGGGGGGGATTACTAACCTCCTCTCTACCCTTCGTAAGCTCTCTCTTATCTTCCTATCTGTCATCAATCTCTATCTCACTGACTCAATTCTACTCTACCCTGCTCATATTTTCTTTCATCTTCCTCCCTGTCTCTCAACCTCATCTATCGTCCTCTCGCCGGATGCTCAAGAGGCAGTGAACAGGTTACAAGAGCATGAACTCGACGTCTGCAAAAAGGCAACTGTAATACTCTCCTCTTTCAGACCCACTGGTTTTTTGCTCGTGTTTCAGGACTTTTTCTTTTTTTTTCCCTAAAATAGTTTGACTTCAGCCACACTTCAGAGTTGGGAGTATCTCAAAGGTCACAGATCAGTAAAGTTGTGTTGTTTGAAGTCTGAACACATGACTGTCGCATATTTTCCAGGAGCTGCTTCCTTTCCCATTTAGCAGACAGTTTGTCCATTCAGCGTGTTGCTCAGGAAAAGAATCAAAGCGAGCTCTGTTAGTGCGGCTTTGTTCGATTTTGTCTGACTAGTTTGAAAGACGCTCATTGACCGCAGTTTGCTCAGGGTTACACAACGTAATCACTTAAGCGTCGTCAGCGTCATCGTGTAACTTGGTTGAAAGGGGATTCAACACCACATGTTGCCCCGGAAAATTCCTCTAAAATCTTTCCAGAGCCGCTACAGGGGGTATAAGCTCAGCCCCAACCCTCTAAGTCGTCTGTCTCTGAATGAACAGCAGGAAGCCTCTTCTTCGTCGCCGTGCCCTGCTCTCATCAAACCAACAGTCTATCCGGCTCGTTGGCTGGCTGTCCACCTGAGCATTTGTCTCTGATCACCTGTCTCAGTGTGATGACCCAAACGTTGGCCTGTTGTCCCTTTCTGGTCCATCTGCTTCTCGCCTCCTTCCTCTCAAGGGTCTCTGACAGGGCCACCACTTCGCTAAACATGGAGTAATAGGGAGTTATCTTAGCTCTAACGACAGAAATCTCTTTTGCAAATGTTACAAAATGATTGATGTGTTTTACATATGACTTATGAGCTAATGAGATATTTCATTTTTTAATTTGTTCAGTTTGTTTTGATCATTTTTAAAGAAAGTTGTTTAGAATTTTGGAACCAAAGGAATGCCAGGAAATGGAATTTTTGAGGTTTTATGAAACTGAGACGAGGACACGTGATATTTATTGAAGTCTAAATCCTGTACCACCATCTCTTTATTTACTCTGATGGGCTCGACACACGGGAGGCGACATCGCCTCTCCTCCATTCATTTTCAATGAGACATGCGCGACAAAGCGATAATCGTGGGTCTCCCTCCTACCAAGCGAAACGCGAAAAACGTGCGTGTGAAATTTTGCGCTCGTGCACGTGTCGTGCACAGGCAACCCAGCGACGCGATCCCAGAAAGTTGAAATATTTTCAACTTTTCATCGCTGTCGCTCGGACGAGGACCAATCAACGGAGGTTTCATTCACTGGCCAATGAGCGGACCGGATGCTCCGTACATCTCAGAGCAAACATGGAGGAGAAGTTGATTATTATTATGTTTTACATAGTAAAATCAGAAGTAAGATTTCACATAACTCTAGCAGCACCTTGTGAAACATTATATCTACCACTTTTTTAACTCTGAACAGCTTAAATAACCTTAATTCCCTCCAACCTGACACAGCCAAACAAAACAACGGAAGTTTCGATTTTGCCCTGGGACAGAACGGCTTTGCCACTGGCCGCTGCCGCGGATCCCCTCCCGCGTGTCAGGCAATAAAAGCGACAGCGACAAATTTCGCTGATTGTGGTCGTTTGTCGCCTCCCGTGTGTCGAGCCCCTGAGTTTGCATAGTGGCAATACGCTTTTTAAAATAATGGAAACCATAAGCAACGGTTTTCAAAGTAAGATCGGGAATTTTGTTAAATTTTTGAATTGTTTACTAGAAACCGCACTGTAAAAAACATAGATTTTACAGTAAAACGCCGGCAGCTGGGGTTGCCAGAATAGTACCATTAAATTATGGGCAAAACGTTTTTTTAAACAGTAAGAAAGTGTTTTTATTGTTGTTTTTACAGTTAAAACTGGTACTGAAGTCAGTATTTTACTTTAAAAAAATAATGTTTTTTTATTTACCTGAACATAATTATAAAATAAAACAATTTTTTTCTACTAAAAACAAAATTTAAACAGTTTCCCTCCTTACACACAATCACCTTTCACTGTTCAATTCATAGAATGAAATAACCATTAACCTGCCATTAAGGTCATAACTAGTTATAAATGCTGTTCATGTCTTTCACCTGCACTTGTGTGAAAATCATAGCAGTCAAAAGTGCCGAGTCAGTAATGACATCGGTATTGAACAGCAGCTCTGGGAATCAGGAAGTAAACTCCTTACACCATTACCAGCAATTTAAAACCCTATTTTTGTGATAAATAAATGTAAAATCATAGTTTTTACCGTTATAAACTTTAAAGTGACAGTGTGTATTTTTTGGGGCGATGGGGGCAGTAGATACCAAAATCGTTGCAAGCAAGCAGTATATCTGTGTTGGAGTGAGACCTTTTCAACAGATGCCCATTAGGGTCAAAAAGCCTTGGGGAGTGCAAACTTTAGCAAAATAAGAAGCGCATCAGACTCCCTTTCATCACTGGCAACAAGTGAAGAGGTAAATGTGTAAAACAACATTTAAGAATGATGAAAAAGTTTGTAAATGTTTGTTACTAATCAGTAAATGCATTTTGTCCTCATCGGCTCCCATAGAAGGAAACATAGCATCTACTATGGCGACACCCAGAGACAGACCCACTCCCATTTATTTCAGACCTGACTTTTATGGTTACTTGTCACAAAGCCGTCAATATTTTTTAACAACTGGGCTTCATTTAATTCTTTTTCATCAACATTTTGATGGATATTTCCAGACATTAATGGTAAAAACTATACATTGTCTCTATGAGGAAATTTTCCGTTAACAAAAAGGGCGCAAGGGTGTTTTACAATAGAATTATGTGGTTGTTGTTTTTTTTTACTAAGAAAACACGTACAAACAACTGTTTTCACTGATTTATTTACGGCAACTTCACGTGAAATCAAAAGTTTTAAATAGTTTTATAGATGACAGGTTTTTCCTGTCATTGTTTTACGGTGTGTCACTGTTAAATGCACGGCTATTTTTTTACAGTGTTGGAATGATTTCTAATGATACTGGGTTTCCATAATTGATACATATGCCACAATATTGCACTCAGGTGTGCCACTTCATAAATTTCCACCCATTAAATGCATGGAGTAACACAAAATTCATAAAATAGAGTATAATTAATGTTAAAGTTAAGACGCATGTGGTTCACATTTATGGATCAGTAGCTAAAGTTAGCATTAACATTAGAAACATTAGATTACATACCTACCATTACTACAATTAGGGATGTCCGATATTATTGGCTTATCATTATTTTCGGCCGATAGCGGTATATATTTAGATCAAGAAAGCTCAATAGTAGCATTCATACTGGTGGGAGTCTTCTAGATCATTTGTCTTCAATTTATAGGACATTAAAACTTCTCACTTTCTCATCAACATTTTCAAATTTGTCAACTCGTGCCTAAATAGTTGTGTAAAGCTCTAAATTAAACATAATCTTTGAAAAAAGCAGCAAATGTAAAAATAAGGAGTCTAGAAGAGTCAACACATAATATCACTTTTGTATTTAGACTTTTGCTTTCTGTAAGAAGAGAAAAACCGTATTTTATTATGAAAAGGTCTGATTTTACCTCCACTGATTTAAAATAAAAACATCTTTTCTATTTTTGTTTGTTGAACGAAAAGGAAAAATGTCCGGTATCTTAGCAGGATGTAGACAACTAGTTGATTTTGTACAAAGAACAGCTGTTGAATAGATTTGTCTGCACTTTGCTTTATTTTGAAAATATAGCAGCTTATCAGTGTGAGAAACAGGAGCTGGAACACCTGGATTAGTTCCTGTCTGAAAACGAACACTGACTAACTCGAAAGGTCTCCTTAAACGACTGCAGTTGCTGTAGAAATAATGTTAATTAAATATAATATTTGACAAGGCAATGAAGACGTGTTTTTTTAGCTGAGCGCTTTGTGAACGTCACGAATGTTTAATTAAACTTTGTCAAACTAAACAAGATCAAGGAGCTGAATTGCTTGTGCTGATTAACGTCACGTTTATCGAGTTCAGTCAATTACCCCGTCACCTCGCTAGATTTTCTGCTCTACTCAGTACATGAAGTTGGGCAGACGGACAGAAATGAGCAGGTTAGAATGTGGAACGCCACAGGAATGAAGCTCTAGCAGTTCCTGCTCATTTTAGTCAGTTTTTCAAAGCATCTAAAATAAAGAAGCTGCAGCAATGCAAGTGCATGCAGCCATGAATATTTTATAGAGTCCCCCCGTTAAAGCAGCAACGGCTGCTGTTGACATGACAGTGCAAAAAATAATTGACATTGTATTATTTTGTTTTTCTGCATGAATAAAATTACTGTTGGTGGGGTTTGCTACTCCATACGAGAGTAAAATTACTTTCTTTAGAATAAAACTTCGGGTTTTGACGCTAAACAGATCTTTCTCTTTGTTTAATTTTTTTATTCTGGTTACAAGTGTTGAACACTCGTTTAATAAATACATTTTCTGTAGACTCCGGTAGAAATGAATGCCTTGTAAATCGCACTCTGGGGAAAAAAAGCCCAGAAGTTTCTGTATCGGCACGGAGAATTCAGCTGAAGGATAAAAAAGCCTCAGACGGCAGGATTTGGAGTCTTTCCTGATATTTGGACATCTCACTTCTGATTGGATAACAGCAACGTGACTATTACTGACTCTGTTTGCTTTGCAATGTTGATGCTTCGTCTCCACAAATAACACAAGCCTGGAGGAGTTATGCAATGTGGTGAAGGTGCTAATGCTAACAGTTAGCTTTTACTAGCCAAGACGTTCTCTGCTGTTAGGATGGATGAGTCCATGAATGTTAAGTGACAGCGTGACGTAGATCTGTCGGGATTTTCAAATCCTGGAGTTTCACCGTCTAGTTTCTATCAGAAGCTACTGCAGGAGATAGGTGTAGGAGACTATTTTTAATGTTCAGCCTGCATGCAAAACTCAGAATGACTGATTATAATCAGAAATAATCATCAAAAAATGGTTTTTCAGTGTTCCACACCTTTAATATTAGGCACTGAATTTTGTAAGTAAATTTCGCAGCACATTTTAAAAAATTCTATTTTCTATTTAAATGTAATTAAAAAATTCCATATATATACACCGGTACAATTAATTGTTAAAATCTATATAAATGTGGTATGTTTAACCTAAATATTTAGATAGTGTGCAAATTTTAAAAGCTGCATTCAAAAAGTCCTATTGAAGGTGCCAGAGTGTCTTTAAAGGTGAGATCATGGAAGTCCCTTCGGCCACTAATGATCCTGTCAGCAGATTCTTGTTAAGACAAACAAACAGGTTCGATATACCAGCCTATCGATATATCTGTGTTTGTATTTTAAATAACTTTAAGGTCGTCTTCCTCCGCTTATCCGGGTCCGGGTCGCGGGGGCAGCATCTAGGGAGCTCCAGATCCTCCTCTCCCCGGTCACCTCCACCAGTTCCTCCGGCAGGACCCCAAGGCGTTCCCGGACCAAATTGGAGATGTAACCTCTCCAACGTGTCCTGGGTCGACCCGGGGGCCTCCTGCCGGCAGGACATGCCCGAAACACCTCCCCAGGAAGGCGTCCAGGAGGCATCCTGACCAGATGCCCAAACCACCTCAACTGGCTCCGTTCGATCCGGAGGAGCAGCGGTTCTACTCCGAGTCCCACCTGAATGTCCGAGCTCCTCACCCTATCTCTAAGGCTGAGCCCGGCCACCCTACGGAGGAAACTCATTTCGGCCGCTTGTATCCGCGATCTCGTTCTTTCGGTCATTACCCAAAGCTCATGAGCATGACCATAGGTGAGGATTGGGACGTAGATCGACCGGTAAATCGAGAGCCTGGCTTTCTGGCTCAGCTCCCTCTTCACCACAACAGATCGGCTCAGTGTCCGCATCACTGCAGACGCCGAACCAATCCGCCTGTCGATCTCCCGATCCCTCCTACCCTCACTCGTGAACAAGACCCAGAGATACTTAAAACTCCTCCACTTGAGGTAGGACCTCTCCCCCGACCCGGAGTTGGCAAGCCACCCTTTTCCGGTCGAGAACCATGGTCTCAGATTTGGAGGTGCTGATCCTCATAATAACTTTAACAATAATTTATGTTTATTGACCAGTTTTGAATATTTAATACTTGGTCAGTTTACTGATTAACTTTAATTAGATGTCTGATTTCAACACTGAGCCGTGCACAGAATTAAGATCTCACAGCTGGTTCAAAAACAAATTCAGTGTCAGTGTTCTGTAAACGGCCTGTGCTTGTATTGCGTCTTCTTAGGGGTCTACAACCCCCCAAGGCACTCTACAACAAAATCAGTCATTCACACGCTGGTGATGATGAGCTACATTGTAGCCACAGCTGCCCTGGGGCACACTGACAGAGGTGCGGTCTATGAACACTGGCGCCACTGGCAGGCAAGGCAGCTTAAGTGCCTTGCCCAAAGAGACAACGGCTGCATTCTCTGGTCGGATCTGGGATCGAACCTGCAACCTTATGATTACTGATGTTATGAGTGACATTTTAGCATGAAAATAAGGTGGAAAACGTCTAGATATTAAATACTGGCAACACAAATCAGACCATGATCCCACAATTTTGGTATTGACAAAAATAAATAAATAAATAAACAATATCTGCCGAGCTCTTCTCAGAGATGTTAGTTAGGTAGGGGATCTCTTCACCCAGCTTTAATTGTAGACCTACTTCCATTGCATCAGTTTGCAAAGTAGCTAAATATTTAGCTAAACCGTGCCACATTCATATCTACATTTTCACTTTTAGCTAAACGACGTGAAGCTTATTTTTTGTGCATTACTTTTACAGTCAGCGCCCCGTAGATTAAAAGCCATTTCGGCGAGGTTATTCCCGCTTTTGGTGCTGCTTTCTCTGCTGCGATATGGGAGTCGTGCTCCTAAGATGCCTCTGGGTGATGAATCTGACAGTGATGTCAAAGACGTGCAAAGATAGAGGATGGATAACACTCCTCGCCTCTCGCTGAGGGCTGGGAGACACACGGGCTTTGCAGAAAAAGTTTTGAGTAGCTGGGAGGATCTTTTAATTTGTACCAAATGAGTCGAATCATTGATTTTACATTATTGTAGGGCCGAATGTAATCCATTTTATTCTTTTGTTAGACGCTGTCTCAATTTCAGTTTTTTTGGGACGGTTTTGTTTTCCAAAATAAACGACTTTTGATTTAAAAAAATATGGAATTCTGGAACAGAATCTGGAGGCTCTGAGAAAAGGTCAGATTGATTTTACTCTACATTTGCTGATATTTGCTGTGTTCTCATCTAAATCCTAACATGACTTAAAGAAAGCACTTTTTATTTTTTCATCAGAGATTTTTTTAGTTTGTTCTGCACGTTCTGAATTTTGCACACTTAATGTCAGTGCTGGAACAATACATTAGGTCAAATTTTTGCATCACAGATCAGTTTTATGTTTATGTTTATGCATTTAGCAGACGCTTTTGTCCAAAGCGACTTGCAAGTGATACAAGAGAGTTTTACAGAGTAGTGGAGGGCGGGGCTAATCATGCTTCTAGCAAAATACAATTTAAGTAAATAACCTTACAAAGAATTCATGAACTTATGAGGAAAATGTAATAATACTTTACTTGTATTCTGTGGGGCCTGGTGGGAAAGGATCCAAGGACTGGTCCCAGTATAGACCTGATTGTTGGGGTATTTCTGATCTAAATCATTACAAAATTATAACATTTCTAAAAAAAAACTTGAATATTTTATTAAATGTTGTTTTCTGACAGTCGTTGCCGACGGAACGGGCTTGAATGTGCCCTGCTGCTCCAGTTATTTGGGATCAGTTCTGCACGGAGGAGCCGAGCGTCTGCAGGACCGAGTCCAGAGAGCCAGATAGGGCCGAGCAAAGCACCATTGTGTGAGATAGAAAAAGAAGCACTAGAAGGATGGGGTGTACGAGAGCGGAAGAAAAGGAGACTGACAGCAGACCAAAAAAGAAGAAGAAAGAAAGAAACCGGGTGCAAAAGAGGGAGGAATGAGAGAGTGGAGAACGAGGAGGCAAAGCAACAGAGGAGTGAAAGAAATGAGTTGATGGGTTGAGGGATGGAGTGAGGGGGTGAATAAAGTGGGAGTGAAAAGTATCAAAGCAATGGAGGGGGGGGGGGGGGGAGAGAAAGAGGGGAGGATGTCACCCATGGCTGCCACTCATCACTCACAGCTTAATGACGCTGTTTTTCTCCCACCCCTCTTCTCTCATTTCGTGTGTGTGTGTGTGTGTGTGTGTGTGTGTGTGTGTGTGTGTGTGTGTGTTTCGGCCTGCACCCAATCAAACGGGGTCGATCAGAGTTCACAACCTCCAGGTGGGGTTGTCCTCCACCAGGAAAGCTCTCGGCAGGAGGACAATCGTCTCCAAGATAAATTAGGGCAGCCATTTTTTTTCCACTTCCTTTTTTTTTTTGTGTGCAAACATTAAAACTGTTTTTCTCTCCAAGCTTCTGATTGGTTTACGATGCAAACCCTTAAAGAACAGATGCACTCGCTCACCAGAGCTTGCATATGCACGCCGACACACGTGCGAACCCTGCGACCATCTATGTTTGCATTCAGCTGCACTCGTCCTCTCGCTCATTCCCGTTTCTGGGAAGCATCAGCCGTTTAAAACTCAAACGGCTGGATTCCCACCCCCACCCCCTTTACTTTCCTCCTCGCACCAAATTTGGGGAACAGCTGGGGCGGTCATGACGATGATTTGTCAACGACTAGTCGAAGTCGACTCGACTTTCATTACTTGACTGTCGACTTAAAAAAATAATAAAGTCGTGCAGGCCCTAGTTGATAATATCGGCCTGGTTTTTTTTATCAGGTCGATACCAATATGTTAAAAAAAAGGACCAACATCGGCCAATACTGATATTGATGCCGATATATTGTCATCCCTAATTCTATGGTTACATTGTGATTTCTTAGTAAATATCTTATCTAGTTAGAGACAAACTTTATTGTATTTATCCTAGTGAATCTATAATTAAACGGGTAAACTAGCAGTAGCACATCCAACGTCAAAGGAAGTAAAATGTTATTATCAGGAGAGGGAGAATGATTAAGTGGTTAGCAGCAGTGTTCAAGCCGACGGCACCCTCCATGAGGTTACCACAGCTCAGCAGAACATCGTTGTAGCTGGTGACCCAAAAGACCAACATAGCCAATGAGAACAAATGTTCTGTCTGTTATTTCCTGTATTCTTAATAAAATACATGCAGTTGCTGTAAATAAACTGTAAAAAGGGAAAATCATTTTTCCTTATATGATAATACGTTTACTGCCCTGTGTTCAGCATGGCAGAAAATGACTTTTTCACTTTAATTCTTCTTTACATGTTTTATTAATAAATTGCCCACACTGTGAACGGCTCTGGCACACAGCTTCTGTGTGTCGTGTGCTTTCATTCCACTGAAACGCTCAGATGAATAATTAAAAAGCCAGCAGATAAAGTGATGTACCTCTGTCAGCCTCTGCCTCCTTTCTCCTCAGCTCACAACCTCCAGCACTCTCTCCCTCCAGTGTCTCAATGTCTAAGCTTCATTGATCGCTTGCCTTGCCTCCTTTAGACCCCGCGCTTCTTTATTTCCTCCTCACTCTCCTCTCCTCCCTCCATTCTCAGAGAGCTAGCTGGTTTGTATTTTTGCTGTAGGAGACAATGGATGGCAGGACGGTAGGCAGAGCAACGGAGAACAGCAGAGATGGTCTTTTGGTCTTGCGTATTTAATCAATTATATTCTCTTGCTTCTTTTGGCAACTCTACTTGATCTTTCTCCATACAACACACACACACACACACACACACACACACACACACACACACACACACACAGGTAAATTTTGGGGCTCCTTCCATCTTGTTTCGATTTTACTACAATATTTTTAACTCGACGTGAAACATGGGAAGCCTTTTGTGGGTTTTCGGGTTGCTTTGTTGTTTTTCACTGTTCCCTTCTGTCTAGAATGATAAATTTAGGAACACAATGTTTCAGCCTGACATCACAGAGCTGGTGAACATGCTCCTTTAAAGTTTACAGCACAAATAACTCTAGTGTAGAGCAACTTTTCACCTTTTTTCTTCTTCCATAAAGCACTTTAAAGAGTCAGTCACCTCCAAATAGCCTTTATTTTTACATATCATCTGTATAGATGAGTGTCTGATAGTGCTGCAAACACGTGGAGTCATTATTTTGGTGAATCTTGTTTAAAAAATAAATATTCTTCTTGAAACTGTCAATGTAGCTCCCGCTTCAGGTTAATGGCCACGGCTATTAGCGGGGGTGGGAAAATTTTATCAGGGGTGGGGGGTGCGCACGGATCTTTTGTCGGTATATCTTTTTTTGGGGGGGGGACGTTGTTTTCAAGGTATCCAGAGCATGGGTGGGAGTGTGTTGAATATGACATCCGCATTGTATTCTCCGTCAGGCAAATACATGATCTAACAGTTGATTTTCTGGTTGGTCGTTGCCACAGCACCGTTCTCTCGGTCTGCCTGGCAACGCCTCCTTTTTCTGCGTTTTTCAAACAGGCATTGTGGGTGGCATGCAACTCTGTTACTGGGTGGATTTGCTCTTTAAAGAGACAATGTGTAGTCTTTACCGTCATTTTCTATAAACATCCATCAAAATGTTGTTGAAAACGAATTAAATGAAGCCCAGTGGTTGAAAAATATTGGCTGCTTTGTAACATATAACCATAAAAATCAGGTCTAAAATACGTGGGAGTGGGTCAAAGGCTTTGCGAGGCGATCTCTTGTGAGGCCAGGTGCCTTGCTAACGAGGACACTGTCCTTGCTTGATCAAAGAAAACGATTAAATGGAACAGACTTGCATCATGCTTCCGCGGTGGTCACGTAACGTGACACGGAAGATAACGTTATATTTTATACGTATTAGTTTCAATATAAATATAGAATGAGGGTTTTACTTTGTAAATTGTGTATATATTTGTTAAATATAATTGTGTTACTACCTGCTAGCCACACAAGCTGCAACTACTAAGCAACCAACCAACAACAGATAACTTCTTTGGCTCTAAAAAAACATTTGAAATGAGTTAACTTACATTTAAACTTGAAATTTGCCCCAGAAGTAGCTGCTGGCTTGTGGTTCACCATCCTTTTAAAAATGCCGCACTGCATTCTGGGAATTTTTTTTACCAAGGCTAGGCTACGAGACACCTCCTGTGTATCCTTGCTCAGCTAGCTAAACGGCTAACAAACGGAGAACATACGCCTCAGTAGAACATGAAAGTTGGACCACGCCTTGGCGGTTCCTGATGACGTATCTGCTAGGCAACCGGGGCGAGGCCAAGACATCAAGGCAAGGTTCCTTGGCATTGACAAACACCTTAAGTCTCTGGGCGACGCTGTTTTAGATGCTATGTTTCCTTCTACGGGAGTCCGTGAGGACAAAATTCATTCGCTGATTTGTAACAAACGGTTACAAAACGTTCACCTTTCATAAATGTTGTTTTACGCATTTATCTCTTCACTTGTTGCCAGTGATGAAAGGGAGTCTGATGTGCTTGTCAGTTTGCTGGAAGTTTCCCTCCCGAGGAATTTTTGACCCTAATGGGCATCCATTGGTAAGGTCTTACTCCAACACAAATATACTTCTTGCTTGCAACGATTTAGGTATCTACTGCCCCCTATCGCCAAGGAAAATACACACAGTCACTTCAAATATTTTTCCACATGTATGGCTCATCTCATTTGAGGCCTTGCAGCTGTATCACATTATCACAGATAAGGTTCTGGTTTCTAAAAATGACTAAATCTCAACTAAAATTAATAAAATGGTTGTTTTCTGCTCAACCAAAGGATTTATAAATCATGAAGGCTCCCAAATATCCATCACTTAGGAGGGTCCTATCCAATGATTGATATTTTTCTTGGATGTGACTTGTCAGGCTTCTTCAGAAGGACTCTAATCTGTACCTGTCTCTCTGACTTCCTCTATTCTAAAATATGAGGTCCCATGTCTTCCTGATGGGGATGGGGTGAGGTTGGACACTAAAGCACACTTAGGGATGGTGCAAGGCCCTGAGGGACAGCAACTCCAACACTTACGGGGGTTTGATGGCCCCACGCTGGTCTTTATGTATCCACATCACTGCATGGCAAAACCACAGAGAATGAGTCAGCTGTAGAGCTCTAAAGCAAGTGAGTGTTGCCATTGCTTAACCAGTCAAATGAATAAAAAATTCCTTTATCAAAACTCCCAAATATCAACTTAACCAACTAGGCTATGCATCACAGGGTGCACTGCAGCACCTTTCAGTCCGTCATCGTGGATTATGCTGCTTTGATGTGAATGTGTGTTCTCTCTAGGTTCCGTCTGACTCAAATTATCATCTGGTTTCAAATCTGAAGTATCCACGAAGGGATTGTTTTGCTCGGCGGATAAAATTTATAAAGTGGGAAAAGTCAAGCCGCATCCACCATGAATGAGGATTCATTATCGCGGCTGACAAGTAATGCAACTAAAAAATATATCACATCAGCATCTCAGAAGATGATCTATACCACAGGGCTTCACTGAAGTGCTTTTATGGCAAATAACCTGGTTGAACACTTAACAGTCAGAGAGAGCCATCAGCATAGATGAATGGTTTAATAATACATAACAAATGGTCCACATGGGGCTGATTCATGGGGCATCAGGTGCTGGTAACATGGAAGCATTAGCTCATTTTGGGCTGTAGCTATCCACTTAAGTAGTTGGTAGAAATGTATTTTCTCCTTATTTGCTGAAATTTCATGAAAGTAATAAAGGGATTATTTGTATTGGAAGAAGTTTTGGACACAAGAAGCGTCAAAAGGTCTTTAACCAGTCTTTGTGGTATTGATCTGTGACGTTTTTAGTTCCAAGGTCGTTCCTTCAGCCCTTCTTCTACTTCTTCTGATTTTACCTGCATCATGCAGCTTAGAGTGGCTAAGTGCTTTCTGAGCTAAATATTTAAATGTCACATTCACAAGCTTTCTATACAGATTAATGATTTTTTTTCTTGTCTTAATACTGTAACAAATTGAATATGCACACAATGCGCTCTGGGTAATGATGCCCTTGCAGGAAATGAAAGTAGGGCTGTAAACATGAATAATCCAGTGTGAAAGCAGGGCCGCCTACATGAAAAAATATATAGAAAGTAAAGAAATAAAGATGGGGAACAACAAAGGAGAGAGAAGAGGAACTTAATTCACAATCTTGTGGTGCTACCTTCTTTGTTAACAATGTTCTCTTGGTGGATTTTCAGCCAATGTGGCCAACACACATCACATGTTGGTTCGGTAGGTAAAGCTCCAGGTGTCGACAACCCAAACAACCTAATGGGCCATTCCCATCTGTACCGGGTCGGCCTGGGCCGGGTAGCCCCAGTCTGCCCTAGCCTGGCCCGGTTGATTCCACACATCCTTGTCTTAAGCCCATGTGGGCTGATTCTACCCACCAATCAGAGGCTTGCTCTAATGGAAGGTGTGAACTTGCTGTCAGCAGTGGGTGTGTTGGCCCTGGTCGGCCTGAAGCAGACCCCCTCGAGAAGAGGGCTGAGAATGAACCTTGGTTGGCCCGGAAACATACCAGGCCACCCAGATATGTAAACAACCTATGCTACCCGGCCCGGGCCAACCCGGTACAGATGGGAATGGCCCAATAGAGATGGATGGTTGGGTTGGTGATACTTGGTGAAACAGAAGGCTGGAGGCCCCATTAGTTGGCTAATAATAGAATAATAACAGGCACCTTTTAGGGGTTTTGTGTTCAAAACTTAATTTTTCATATTTTTTTTCTTGTGATGGTTGAGTTGAAAGCTGGTGTGTGCTTTTTTTCACATCACCTTTTTGATGCATGTGGGCTATTGTAGCTGCAGTACCTATTTTGACCTGCATGGCGCTAAGGAGTCGAATGTTTTTACACATTAGGGCTTTAATTCAATGTTTTAGATTTTTGCAACAAAGATGTAATAAACCAACGCATCTGGTTTTTAATGCTAAAAACTGACCTCATCACATCATGCAGTCATAACTCAAACTCTGCTACATCTGTTCCCCAGCTGCTTTACATTCATTAAGTTTCTGGAACAATCCTATTCTTTTAAAATAGCAAATTACAAAATCATGTGTTTAATGTAAATGTCATGGATAAAAACAGCTGAAAAGAAGACTTAATTGGGTTAAAGAAGCAACAAAACTGGACATCAGCTCAGCTCCATGTGGACAAATCTATTCCTCAACTTCTGTGTTTGCCAGTGTTGCTTTTACAGAAGCTGTCAGTGTTGGTCGAACCATTTTGTGAATACAAAGTTGAGGAATTCAACTTTCTACAATTTTGCCAAGAGAAATAATAGAAAATTCACTAGATGTCCTTGTGTTGGCACAAAGCTAACACCTAAACGGTGCTCCAATGGTTTGAGCTGCTCAAAGACACTCGAAAAGGCTAAAGAACAATACTGTTATATATTTCCTTAAGGCATGCTTTGCGACTTTTTCATATTTTAAAGTCATTTTCTTGAGCCAGTATGTGCTAAAATGACCCTTTACAGAGTTAATGAAATGTCCCTCAAATCCCACCACCCTCTGTGGTCAGAATATTGCACTTGCCACTTCAGAGTGCCAGTCCGGTCCCTGTTGGACTTAGTAAAGTGGAGCTGGCATACCTGGCGCTGCAGACTGCTTCCAGCACATCTCCTTCATGTTTTAGATCATAAACACAGCTGATTTGTGTAATTTAGTGATGAGCCGCTCCTGTAGACACTAATGAAGGCTGGGGAGACGTTTCAGCTGTTGAAAAGATGAACACACAGCGAGAAGTTTTACTTTAGTTTTTACTATCAACCACTAGGGGGTGCTAAAGGCACGCCAAAACAGTTTAGTTTCCTTTTGCGCGCGCGCGTGCGTGTGTGTGTGTGTGTGTGTGTATTCTTGTTTAATAAACACATTCTTTCTTTCTCCCTCCCAGGTTGTCAGGCAGTAACGTCCCTTCTCCCATCGTTAGCAACAAGAACTGGCTGCGGCTGCATTTTGTGTCTGATAGCAACCACCGTTACCGAGGTTTCACTGCACATTATCAAGGTAAGAGGAGAGTGTGTTAGCAGATGTGAGCATCCAAATGCGCACGCTCAATAAAAAACCACCTGCACATTTTGGATTTTTTGGGAGTTCATAATGAGAACTCGTTAATGTGACTTTTCAAAATGTTTTGTTATTCTCCCGTTTTCTGTGTTTTTGTTCCTTTTGACAACCGGCCATCCCAGCTTTAGCTCCTGCTTCTTGCCTCCAGTTGTCTTGTCTCCTCTTCTTCTTTCTGCATCTCTCTCTTTTTGCCATCTCAAGCTAATGAGAGTTTGTTTTTTCTTTTGTAAAATGGCCTGTGAAGGGCTAAAAAAGCAGGTGGAGATTTATTTGGCTACACTCGTGTCTCCCAGCAGTAATAATACTGTACTGCACAGAACAACTGGACCTGATGGTGCTTTTATACACATTTTACTTGTTTTTTTTTTTCTTTCAAAAAACTCTAGCTTGTTTTTCAGCCTGAAATTTCCTTTCAAGTCTGTTTGGCATCACTTAGATGCTTTGTATCTTCTTGGCCAGAGGCATGTGGTGCACCTACAACACCCTGTGAATAAAACACACAATCGGGGGGGGGGGGGTATTGCTGAATGATGGAGGGAAATCGGTCTAGAAGTCATAGCCCTGTTGATCAAATGCACTATAGAAGTTTTTTTTATAACTGAGTGAAAGCATGGCGATATTTTCCATTAGGCCCACGGTCATGCAACATGACTTGTCACATCACTTCATCCCATCATTCCTCCCTCTTTACACTCAAAGTTACCAGAATAACCATTTTATAAGGAAAAAGTAAAATAAAACATGAATCAGTGCCTTAGAAAGCAGTGTCTCTTCCTGTTAAGAAAGCATTTTAAAATATGTCTCAAATACACAGCACTTTTTAAATGACCCCTTTATTTGTGTTTCTTTGATACAAACCCTTCTTGTCTTTTATAACACCCTTCATCTTAGACAGGAGTGCACTCAGAGGCATTAATAAACACACAGGGTGTTAGCAGCATATTAAGATTGGTGTCCTTGGAATCATAAATCATGTTCTATTTTCTTATATAAAGTATTTGAGTAATGGAGAAAGTGAACCAACAGAATCAAGAAAAGCAACAAAAAACCTCAAAATGTTCGTTTTTCCACATTCTCCTTAAAACTTGATGTTGGGGATATTTTCAACCAGTGATGTCCCAATCTGATCGGATTGGTATGTCTTTCTTAGACTGGTATAGCGACACCAATGGGGAATCTTTGTCTGCCAAAAGTGAAGCCAATGTGGAAGTATATTGCAGTTCCCACCATCCTCCACTAGGGGCTGGCTCCAGAAAGGAGCAAGTTCCTATTGACTCCCATGTTAAAAATGCAAAGTTAACAGCAGTAATAAACATGTTTACAGCCTAGTTCAGAAAACCATTTTAGGTTTATTAGGCCTGGTTTACTGTCATGACAACTCTGAGGAGGGTGACTTTTGTAACTCATCCATTTTGATGCTAATAAAGCTTAAAAATTTGAATGACTAGAGTGGTGGTGGCAGGTTAGCAAATGAGCCGTTAGCGCTAGCACAAGCAGCTTGCCTCCTGCTTGCTCCAAGGAAGGTCTTAGCCTCAAACACACATTAAAAGTGTTACAGCCTAGACGGCAGACTATGGCAAACACCCACCAACGTTTATTAGCTTTGGTTAGCTGCGAGTTAGCTTGTAGCTACATCGGCTCAGAGTTTGATGGGTGTCGATCATCTGCCCCTGCGCTCACAGCCACACTCTCAGCTCCATTTTGGTATTTTCCCACAAAGCCTTTTCCGGCTGTAGCGAAAGACTGCTTCATTCACTGTACGGCCCTAAAGTACACAACATTTCGCTGTAGCAGGGCACACTAACGTCACAAGCTTAGGCTACTCTCCGAAAAGCACACGTCATTAAAAGCCGACAGATACCCATGACAGTAGAGAAGAGAAACTATTAAACGTTAATACTTCTTTTATTTGACTCTGAACTGAACTCCAAAAACAATGTTTCACATTCTTGCGTGGAGCTTCCGTAGTTGCTAATGTTGCTAATGCTACTCTCCCATTAGTCTCTCACAACTAGTATTTGAGTCAGTCCCTGTGTTTATTGTTATTGGTTGATTGCTGAACAGAGTTTTTGGACCCTGACTTTGGTCACTAGAGAGGTCAATAAGCCGTCGGTGGGCCGGTCACATGAGCTGGCCACAGATCTGCGAATCATCCTCATTTTCACGTTTTTAGTCAAGATTCCATTTCTTCTGCTTGTTTTGCAGTTTTACAAAACAAAAGCTAGATTCACAGAACAGCTTCTTCTAAATGGAATGCAATAAAATAAAAACCACAGTAACTTTCTTTTTTCTGTTGACAATTCTTTCTCTTTTTCAAGAAGAAGACATGAAAATTACTTTTAAATAAAAGTTTAGCAAGAAACAAACACTGAATATAAATGTTCCAGCTCCAGGAGTTAAGTTAGCGATGAGTTGAAGAATTAAAGAACAACAATTTTAAACATTAACTAATCAGAGCAGATTGTGAGGCCCCCTGATCATAAAATTTGGGGTTGTGCTAATTTTGAAATATATATTTTATTGGACAATGAGCATAAATTAGTTTCTTTTAACTTGAAGCTGTTGATGGAACTGAATCCATTCATCCACATCCATCGATTGGTTATATTCTGAATGCAGTTTAAACCAATAAATGTCTCCAGATTATGGATTATTCATCCACGCCAAGTTATTTTTGGGAACTTAAAATATCCAATTAGACTAAATCAAATATTTAGATGAGGAAAAAGGTTCTGGATGCCATTAATTTTTCGTCTGCACTAGTTGCTTGTGACAGTCTCAGAACTCTGGTCAATTAAACCAATTACAGCAACTGAAACTTTCATTAATCCAGTAATAACTTGATATTAACTGTGTACATTTTTCCAGTGGACAGTAGTAATGGGCTTATTAAGTTCTGAATGACCCCAGCTGATCCCTCTGCTTCTTCTGGCCTGGATTTCTGAGTGACTGGATGGATGTGCATGAATTTTACCAGAAATGTCTTCCTCCAGACAGAAATGGAACAGAGGTCTGAACTTTTAACACGCCATGTGAGTTTTAGAAACGTTGACGTTATTAAAGGTAAAGATTTAAAAACAGTCACTGGTGTCTCTTTCAGGTTAGAATTACTTTCCTACGCTGGTGTAGCCTGGCCTGCTCCTCCTCTGTTTAATTCTGCACAGAGAAAGCGTCTGAGAACTGTCTTATTCAAATAATCCCACCCTCTGAGAATTCTAACCGAGCCAATCAGCGCTGAGTAGCGTACGTCACACACCATAACGCTGAGTTTGTCATAAATGTGGTGACTGAAGCAGAGTTTGCTGCGGCTCTTTCCTTTGTTCTAAATGACTTGAATGTCTTTAAAACCACAAGCAGAAGCTCTAACAGCCTTTCTTCTAAAAATAAAAGATACTAAAAAAAACTACAGTGCTCTTCGGTACAGTCGGCATTTCCATCTTTTTTCTGATTGGTTATTTTTGAGCTGCCTGGTCCCGCCCCACATGTGTCTCTCTGCCTGTGAGTTACCAAACTCTTTCTCTGTGCAGATTTAAACTGAGGATGAGTCTGACAGGCCAGACTAGTGCTGGTGTATGGTTTTAAATAAATTCTTCCTGAAGGCTGATTTAACACACACACACACACACACACACACACACACACACACACACACACACACACACACACACACACACACACACACACACACACACACACACACACACACACAAAGCAACCTTGCAGGTAAGAAAATGCAAATGTGCCACTCTGTGATTCAATTTTAAAATTTGGAAAATTAAAATATTCGATATGTTTTTCATGCTATTGACAGCATTTACACACTAACTGAAAAATGTTATGAAATAATATTTTAAATAATTTATTTAGACATTTAAAGAGCAATAACCTCACAAGATGCACAATCCCACTGTGTGGTCCTCTTAAACAGTTAAACACAAAATGAGATTATTGCCAGAGTTATTTGTGCTTTCTTTCTGGAACAGCATCAAAAATGATTTTTTTATTTAAAAGAACTTTATCAGAGGACAGAAGTTGCTCATTATTAAAATCACGTTGTAGGGTAGCTTAGCACAATAAATAATGGTGTCATCAGCGTAGAGGTGGATATCACAGTCTGAACCGCTGAGTGGTAGGTCAGTAATGAAAATCAATAATAACAAATACTATGGAAGTCTAAATCATTGTCTAATAGCATTATTTGAGTATGTGAAAGGCTTTTAGTTGATCATATGCAATAAAACATAAAATAAAGCAATGATGAGCAGAGTTTAACGGACGAATATGGTAACACTTTAGTTTATGGAACACAAATTAACCATTAATTAGCTGCTAATTAATATGCATATTAGTGGACTACTAAGTCAGAATTAGTCATTATTAAGCTATTATTAAGAGCTTATTACCAATGCTGTAATTCTAACATTAACAGGCCATAAATTAAGAGTTTTGTCATAATAAGCCATTCATAATGGTTTGTTAACTGAAAGTACATGGTTTGTTGCAGATTAGTGCACATACTAGTTAGATCAAATCAATATGTGGCTTTTAAAGAAGTAGTAGAAGTACTAGAAGTAGAAGTAGAATTACGGCATTAGTAATAAGCTGTTAATATGTGCTTAATAATGACTAGTTCAAACTTAGTAGTCCCCTAATATGCATATTAATTGGCAGCTAATTAATGGTTAAGTTGTGTTCCTTAAACTAAAGTGTTACCACAAATATTAAGCAGAACACAACAGCCAAAAATTATTAGAATAATTACAATCATTACTGTTGAAACCCATTAATTTAAGTATTTTTAAAAGGATGTACTTAACAGCATGTACCAGTAGGAATGTGACAAAGTAAAGCTTGAGGGCTGTCCTGGAGCATGTGGTGCCAAGATTTGAGTTGGAGGTCCAGCACCCACTGTGGGTCAGGGTCTTTGTGAATTTGGCTCACTTTCCTCAGACCTTATCAGATTAGTGTCCAGGGAGTTTGAAGGTCGGGTGAAGACCTTTCTCTTCTCTCTTTTCTGTGTACTTTCAGCAATTACTAAGCACTTTTAGCAAAGTCTGCTGCTGTCTCCTTGAGTGGGCCTTGATACTAAACAGGGAAGCTTGCTACCATGTTGGAGGCAAGAAATCAGAAAATCCTGTGACAGAGCTTTAGAAAAGAATTCATTTTCCCCTCCTCCTGTTTACATAAGAATTCTATTTTTCTCTAATTCCATTGTTCCAACATCCTCATTTCCCTCACCAGTCTTTACTTTTCACCTTTCTCCTCTAATTCAACCACTCTCTCCACCCTTTCCATCCTCCAGACTCATTACTTGACTGATTGACTGACAAGCTGACCCCCCCCCCCCCCCCCCCCCCTTGAGATTCATTCCTAACAGGTTTAATGGATCCTAAGTGGTTTAAAAGGTTAATCAGCATGTTAATGAGCGGTGTCAGTGGGATAAGTTAGTTGATTCATTAGAAAAGATTTTAACAGGCGTATGATTGATTGGCTGCTTCATGTCAGCTGTCAGTCACCTGTTGGTTATTACTCATTAGCAGAAGGGCAGTGTGGCTGGCTCAAAAGGCTCACATTTTGTTCTTTCAGGTTTTTGCCATTTTGAAGTGTGTTTCTGTCCAAAAGGTATGAAAAATGTTATTTTTACATGTTGTAGATGAGGGGTAGTCAGCTCCCTTCCCCGAGGGCCAGTATCCAGCATGTTTCAGTTGTTTCCCGGCTCCAACACAGGTTATTCACCTGTTCAACAGCTCATGGAGCTCCACAGAAGCCTGTTAATCACCTTGAGATTGAAATCAGTTGCGTTGAAGCAGAGAAACAACTAAAACATTGAACAGCCTCTGTTCATAGAAATGGAGTTTACGTTTGTAATCCATCCATCCATCCATCCATTTTCTTCCACTTATCCGGGGTCGGGTCATGAGGGCAGTAGCCTAGGCAGGGAGGCCAAGACTTCCCTCTTCCCAGCCACCTGGGCCAGCTTCTTCAGGGCATTCTCAAGGCGTTCCCTGGCCAGGCGAGAGACGTAGTCCCTCTAGCGTGTCCTGGTCTCCCTTTAGGTGTCCTTCCGGTTGGACATGCCCAGAAAGCCTCACCAGAGAGGCATCTAGGAGGCATCCTAATCAGATGCCAGAGCCACCTCAACTAGCTCTTCTCGATGCGGAGAAGCAGCGAGTCTACTCCGAGCCCCTCCCGGATGACCGAGTATCTGACCCTACTAGTTTACGTTCTTAATGTCACCTTATAAACCTTTATATTATTATCAGCTTTACATTTTGGTAAAGCCATTACGGAAATGGAGTTATTCTTTTTAAGTTCAAACACTATTTGAAAATAGTCTTCTAACCCAATTTCCTGCATTTGCCACAAATTGGAAATAGACTTGGAAATATTCGGGTCAGAAAAGACACTCAGATCTACGTCACTTTAAAAATTAGCATTCATGGACTCACCCATCTTGCCTCGTAATGGGAAACAATAATGTTGGTTTAGCGTCCAGGAGAGAACAGAGCATTTTGTTAGCATTAGCAACTATACTAACATACAATGCACACAATGTAGCCACAGCTGCTGTGGTTTTGGGGGTCTGAGTGACATTTCATTAACCTTAAAGCACATATCGGCATAATAAAAATGAAAGTTGCGTAGTCCACTGTCAACCCTGTTTAGTTTTTTTTTCTCAGACTTTAAAGCGCAAGTCACCCCTCAAATCAACGTATTTTTTCCTGATGAATTATATAAATGCGTGTCTAATCGTGCTGCAGACACGTGTAGTCAATAGTTTTGCACTTTAGTGCATTTTAGTTAAAATTAAAAATTTCTGCCTGAAACTGCCAGTGTTGTGCCGTTGTCAGGTAAAAACTCTTCACTGCATTTGAATTTAAATCTGTCACCGCTATTGGCTAAGAGGTATGCTATGATGTAAACTGGTACATTATGATGTCACAATGTCGTGAGTGTGTGTATTTGTTAGTGGCTCCACCCTCTTGGTCTGCTAGGCAACAGCATTTGTTGCATTTTTCAAACAGGAAGTGGGAGTGGAGCACGCGTCTTGTAAGGGGTGACTTGCTCTTTAACGGTTTTACTTCTTATGCTACTGCACACTGGAAGCAAAAGCGGTGTGGAATGGTTTACTCACGATAATCACAGAACTCAAGTGCACACCGGGAGAATCTCAGCACTGAAGCAACTTCTCCGCCCCACTCTTCGCTTGACTCGCAAGATCGCACGATCCCTCGACATTTCAAAGCTTACGATTTGTTTATGCAATCTGCCAATAAACCAAAACGAAGGAAATCACATTTGATATCGCTGGTTGATGTCATACTCTGTTGTTCCTCCACCGCCAGGAGGAAAGCCACCAAAACACACCGCTGCACTTCTAGAACGATGCTGTGGGTAAATAAGCTGTTAGGTCACACGTAAGCTTCATATATATATATATAAAATTGCATCACTGCAATAGTTTTATTTTTTAAATTACTGGAGATTGTACACTGAAACCGTGTTGGATTTCCTGTCTAGCCCTATGTTAATTTGGAAAATGACGCGCCAAAAATATCATAAGATCCTTTGAAGTTTATAAAACACGATTACGGCGTTTGTGCTGTTTCACCTGGAGCCCATATGTTGTTCTGGTTCACTACATCCTGCTTTTCTTCAGGATTACAAGTGGTGATGGTAGGAACTCTTCTGCGGTATTAGTAAACATTCATGGTGCATTAAGATTGGTCCAAATTTGTCTCTAAATGAACAAATCTGGTTTGGCGGGGTTAGTCGGGTTTATAAGACGTTGCTATGAGACCTCGGAGGGACACATTTGGCTCTGGGTGCTGCCAGACGGTTTTCCTTCCGTGTGTGTGTGTGTGTGTGTGTGTGTGTGTGTGTGTGTGTGTGTGTGTGTGTGTGTGTTTGAGGTCAGGCATTTGGCTCATACAAACCACCTCCTCCTTCTGCTGCTACCCAAATTATAAAGTCCTGAATTAATAATAATCTCATAATAATGTATGCCCAAGTTTGTAGAGACGGGGCAGAGGGGCGAGCGAGGCAGCCGAAGAAAACAAAGCAAAAAAGGATGAGTGGATGAAAAAAGTGAGGGGGAGGAGGTGGACAAGTGGGGCGATCCAGAGAGATGATTAATAGACCTTGAGAAGAGGAGAAAACAGATAGATAGCCGGAGAGTAATGGGGCTTTAGGAGGACGTCATTTGGCAGAAGAGTTTGGCTACATTTTAAACTAAAGAATTCATGACGTCCTGCTGCTGACCACTTTAAAGGGAGACGGTGTTGTTTTGGTGTGTTTGGGTGTGTGTCTCTGTGCGCTGGACCCATTCCGGGTTCTTGGATGCAGGACAGGAGCACGTTCTTGAACTCGACTGTTTTGTAAATAAAAGCCTGCAGCTCTTCTGCATACCCGAACAAATCTACCAATTATTTTTAATTGTCCATTTAAATGCCTAATTGATGCTTCAAAATAATTCATGCTGGCAGGGTTTTAAGACATGCCAGGAGCATTATGCTGATAGACCTAAATTAAAGGAATTAACCATTTTAATTCAAATATCTCTGCCTAAGGATACCGTGTTCCTGTGAAAAGAGTGAAATCACTTCTTTTTAAAGCATTTAAATTTCACTCACAATATGTCTGGCAGCCCTTCTGAAATTTGCAGGGATGACAAGATTTAGAAAATGTTGACTTTTAAAATTGCCTTTTAGAAAAGTAAAGTCAACAGGATTAAATTACAGAGTTTTTATATGTTTTCTTGTTCTGTGTTGTAATATTCATACTCTTGTTTAGTTTTCCAATTTTGCCAATAAAGTATTTTGCCAATATGGCAGAAATGTTATTACAGAACCTTAGAGCTAAATATAAGACAGCCGATGGTCGTCAATTACCATGTTTAATTAAAGCGTGGCATTTATTTAGCAATATAAACTTACCTTAGGACCAAAAAGCATTAACATTTCTGTTTATCAAGTTTTAAAAAGCCAATAATGTCATATTCTTATAGTAGATTTGATGTATTTTCACTGTTAGAACTGCTGTAAGTGCATTTAAGCAACTTCGACAAGTATCTCAACTTCACACCATAATATGGTGAAACTTTTCTAGATATGTACAATTGTAATCCAAATTAGACGAAGTTACAAAGAAGTGCCTGAAGTGCCTTTTTTAGTTGGCTCAATTGTCCTAAATCTAAAGATAGATCCTTATATTCTGTGAGAATCAAACTTTGATCGTGAAAATGAACCAAAATGAACCTGTATAGATCCCCTCATGAAGCCGTCAAATAATAACTGAGGTGGAATCACAATGTGTGAAGATCAAAGCGGAGGGATAATTGCCTTCCTGCTTGAACATTTGTTAAAAGCGGCAATTACAGTTAGAGACCTAAAGGCACTCATGCCGACACGGTTACTCAGACTGAAATGGTAAGAATAGTTTCATCTTTTCTTTTCTAGTTTTACAAACTAAATTTTCATATTGGATCATTGCATTTCCGTTGGGGAGACTCAATGCGGTAGATGTTTCAGAAGTGGCAGCATAACGGGACCTATTCAAGGACCCATATGTTTGGTAGTTGGGATATACAGGGTGGGCCATTTATAGGGATACACCTTAAAGAAATGGGACTGGTTGGTGATGTTAACGTCCTGTTTGTGGCACATTAGTATGTATGTGAGGGGGCAAACTTTACAACATGGGTGGTGACCATGGTGGCCATGTTGACGTCGGCCATCTTTGATACAACTTTGTTTTTTTTTTCAATAAGAGGGTCATGTGAGACCAACTTATTGGGAATTTCACAAGAAGGTAAATAGAGGGTTCACCCTTCTTAGCCTCCTTAGGTCTGACTGAACTGAGAGGTGAACCAGATTTGTGATGAGCGAAGAACACTGTTCTTACCTTGGCACGGACACCAAAGTGTATTGAGGTTTACCCAGTTATCATGTGTTTTGTTGACTTGGATGAACCACCACTCATCTTTGGTGAACATTGGCTGATCCATGTAGAACCGAAGGGAGGTGAGATTATGCATTTGCTCTTGTATTATTAGTAGGAAGTTAGACTCTTAAGTGTTAAACTCTTCTTTGGTTTCTGTAACTCATCAATACGGTTTAACATTAATGGAAACAATGTCTAAGAAAGAGAGAGTATCCAGTTTGGATTTGTTGGTCTTGTCACGAACAGAACTCAAACACCAGTAATGACGCCAAACACAGTGAAAGTATATTAAAAAAAAGTTTTATTTTTTGTGGAGTTACCAGATATGGGCGAGGCTGGAGACAGAGTCGAAGAGGAGGAGAGGGTCAAAACCAGATCAGACAAGCAGGTACAGGGAACAGACTGGACATGAGGTGGAGGACAGGCGAGGTTTGTAATGGCAGGCAGAGTACAAGGCAGGGGTCAGGCAAAAAAACGAGGTCCGGAGGCAGAAATCAGGCAGGGTTTTTTTTCTCATATTTAGTCAGTCTGCACTAAGCTAGTCATTCATTTAGTACTTCTCTAACCAGAAATGTACATTCATCAAGTGCAAAAATACATGAAGGTTAACATTAGTACCTTGGTGTCTGTTCTTTGATGAACAGTGACCTGAAAAGCATTCATCTCCAGCTCGATCAATGCAATAGTGGTGACTGTAATTTAGAGGATGGATTGCCACAAGCCCTGTAGAATGTTTTTTCTATGTTGGAATGAAAATTGCTAATATATGGAGAATCATGATAATTTTATACTGTCCATATGTGCAAGCAGCAGAGAGGAAGTGTGCCTCGGAAAAGGTCTCCAAAAATGAAACACAGCAGATTTTCTTCATGTAGTTGACTTATCAGATGCTTTGATTTTATCACTTATTCAATACTGCGGATTCAGTATAATCTAAATCTGCGTTTTGTGATGTTCTGTTTGGTAAAAAATACTTTGTTAAAAACAGGCATCAGGTGTTTTCCAGCAACGGTGGTTTTTTAGTCAATTTTGCCACCTTAGAAGTTTTTATTCCTACAGAAAAAGTTATTTCTCGTATCTAATAGAGAAACAAATACATACATTTTTCATACATAACATCTGGACAGATTATTTTTTATTTTAATTTAAATCAGGGTGTCTGATTATACTTTTTTCACTTGCAAGTTTCCCGGTAAAACATTACTAACGATGCTTGTGAAATCAATGGGAACAATGGAACTCAATGGGAACAATGGAAATCAGTGGGAACAATGGAAATCAATGGGAACAATGAAGTAATTTCTAAATTTTCCATTCAGCAAGCAGGGACTTATTTATTGTATCCATGAGCAACCAAACCTTTGTATATATCAACATCTCCACCTTGCAGTACAAACTACTCCAAACTATCTAAAATCCTGCTGACCTCATAATCTTGCATAAAGCGTATACTGTACTTGGTAGTTCAAGGGAATGCTCCTTCATTGTTGTCTTTCATAGGTAGTGTTTTCTATTTGAACAATCCATTTCTTAATCAGTATTAAGCGATATCTTTCTTTGCTGTGTCCTTGTAAAGATGGAGTTGTGGGTTGTAGAGTTGGAGGTACCTTTTGATCTCAGTTGTGTGTTCAACAGCAGTTATAATTCATGCCAATCACATTCAAAGACTCTCGTTTCTATCAAGTTAGCGGGTAAAATTAATCAGTAAATGGAGAAATATTTAACTGATTTCACAAGGCATTAAAAAGTATTGTGATTTGTAAAATATATCAAGGAAAAGCAGTTTGCTCAAAGGGAGTAGAACCAGACCTATGACCCTTCAAAGATCCTGCTTGAGAGCTGGAGAACAGGAAGAGGGAGGATTTGAAGTACTTGTTCCAATATTTGTAAACAGTTGCTGATTCAGTAAACTTCCATGATCATCATAAAGAAAATAGTGTAGTTTCAGGGCCTTTTAAGGAGCCATGTGAAAGGATGCGACAGTTTACCTGGAAACACTAAAAAGCACTAAAAGCTCTTTGGCGTCATTAATATCCCACTCTGAAATACTGTAAAATAGTCTGAAAAGAAAGCAGATAATCATAAGATAGTTATAAGTCAAAGTAAATGGAATAAAGTCATAAGGGTCAACACTCTTTGGGTTGGGACAACTCCAGATGAAGTTGTTGGAGATGGACAACTATTATCTCTTTGGTATTTGCATGGAATGCAGACGCAAAAGTGCTACTGAGACATCAGACAAATACAAAGTGGCTAGTTTAAAGGGGAGTCTGACAGAGAGGAGGAAATAATGACATGGTGTGGAGCCGTTGCTCCAACACACCTGAATCAATGGAATAAATCACCTCTAAAAATTGTTAGCTTCTCAGAAATTCAAAATTTGGACTCATCAATTTAGGTAATCATTTAAATCAAGTATCACCAACTCAAGTCATAAAAGGGCACTATCCTGCAGGTTTTAGAAGTTTCTTTCAGCACTAACCCACCTGAACTAAATGAACGGGTCATTGACAAGCTTCATCAAAATGTGTTGACATGTTGGGGAGGTTATTAGTTTGAATTTGGTGCATTAGAGCTGGTAAAGATCTAAAACTTTCAAAATGGTGGTACCTCAAGGACCGGAGTTAGCCTTTGATTCACTGTGGCCCACGGACCACAACTAGAAAATAACTTTAGGTGAAGGAAACAAAATGTCCAGAATGCAGAACACGGAGATGGGGAAACTACTGACTGAACACAAAACTTATATATTATGTTGTCTTAATGTTTCATAGCTTCTAATAATGTCTGCTGTTACCGTAACATGGTTGAAATATGTACAAATATTAGTTTTCTCCAAAATTCTAAATGTAATTATTACTTATTGAGTCAAAAACTTTGCATTAAAACCTTTTAGTTCTTATTTGTATCTTATTTGCTGTTGGTTTTATGTTTATAAGATTTATTTTATTGTTTTGTTTTAATATTTGACAAAGTTTTTGTAATATAATGTGTTGAATGTAAGAGTTTTAAATGTATTATTTGGACCCTAGGAAGACTAGCTGTAGTTAATGGGGATCTTTTTATGAATGAAAAAATAAAGTTCAACAATAAAACTTTAGTCATTTTTTACTAACTCTGGTCCGGAAAGCAACATATGTTTATTATAAATGAGAAAGAAAGAGAAACATATATGTGTGACCCACTTAACCTACACTTTTCTATTGTCTAACCCTAACCATGACATTAATGTCACTCGTGGTCTAAGTTACATGGAGTACTTTAGGGGGGCTGAAGAGCCATGTGGCTCTATGGGTGCAGGTTAAAATGTCCTGATTCAGTTTTGGACCTATAGCTTGGCTTTAACCCCCAGAGACCCAAATTTAGAAAACAACTGCAAAATCTTTTTTAACCTTTCACATGTTGTTCCAAGAGGCCAGATAAACGAGCTTATTTACACATTTTAACAGCCAATAGTGTTGCAGAACTGAACAATAGGACCTATTGGCAATGTAAATGTGGTTTTAAAAAGAAAAAAAATGGGTAAGGTTTATTTTTGTAGACTTAAATCTGATGTTGTAATTTACAACCGTGGGTCTCTGGGGGTTAAGGCTTTTATAGCGAATCTATTGAATAAGCTAGGTTTTGAACGCAAACACAGTTATGGAACACTGCTGTTACCAGGGCCCGCGTTGCCAGATGAAACGAGATAGCGCTAAACACCAGTCACCATTTCTAGGTCCAAACGTCTTTTGTGGTCCACTTCAAATGTTTTTCTTTTTGGGACTCTGGTAGTTTGTCCTAAAGTTGAAGTGGTAGCAGCCGGCTGTTTCTCCTTCTCTGATATGATGGAGCGGAGAACCTCTCACACCAGCGGTGTTCTGTTGGAACAAACGCAAGTTCCTAATGAATGGAGAACCCAGGGAAGTACAGTGTTTCGGTCAGACAGATACCCAGATGGTCCAGTAGATGCTTTCGTCCAAAACGAGTTGTTGGCAGAGGTTTTGAGACAAATGCAAGAGAACCATTTTATAAAGGTTTTTCTTCATTTTTAAATCTCCACAATATATTCATAGTTAAACAATGATTGATTGATTACATTGATTTATTAAACATTGTTGAGGCATAGAAGAATTGTTTATCCTCATTTGTTTTCCAAATTTGCCATCAAAGCTTTAATGTGCGCCGCTTGTTTCCCTGTCCCCAAGACGGAGTCAAGACCGGGCCGTCTTACAGAACTTTTAGGAAGAACTGACTCTTCTTTTTGACCTTTCAGAGGCCACCCTGTTGAAATTCTACTCATTATCTCACAATCAATACGTAGTTTGTGCGTTCCAAAATTTTTAATGTTTTGAAAGCATTTTTTCTCCATTGTCAGCATAATTAAAATGTCACAGCCGTCTGTTGATTGATGTATTTCAGCGGGATCTTGACTCTGACCCCTTAACGTGTCATTTTTAAAAGTGCTAAGCAGTGATTCTTAGTCGGCTTTGATGGAAACCAAAGCTAATTTCACATTTCAATTAGGTGTGCGGAGCATCTGCAGATATAACCATTATTAAATCTCTTGGTGGTTATAAAAGGATTTAAAAATGAGACTAAATTATGAAAGAGTTTTAAATATTGTCTCATTTTGGATCGACATGTTTTACTTTGTGAACTTTCAAGTTTTCTGGGAATGCTGTGTGAGTGTGTTCTTTAGTGTGTGTGTGTGCACACTGTGCAATTTGGTTCAGACAAACTTGAATCCGTTATTTTAACAATAACGGATTCAAGTCTTGCAAGACATCAATGCAAGATCTTGGTGAAACATTAATGCAACACTGGATGGAATAAATCAGGTGACTTTGCCTACTTTGTGTTTGCTGGTGTCAGGTATGAACAATATGTTTCCTTCCCTGTGGCGGAACCTACCAATCACATCCCTCCATCATCTTTCTTCATTACGTATTCATGAGTTTTCATGTCTGCGGGGCCGTGATTGGCCCTTAATGAACAACTGACGGCATTATCAGTCAACCAGTGCTACGCCAACAAATAAGTCAGTCAGTACAAAAGAAACACCAGCCAACCAAAGGTAGGGAAACATTATTCAACTTGATCAGTGAGACAGCAAAGCCCTGGGGGAGGTAGACGCATTGGACACTGTTGACTGCATGGTGCCTCGCCACATGACCCATCTCAGACCCACTCATGACACAAGTGGATAATTACAACTGAGGAAAAATAGAATATTTAGCAGATGTGGAAATAAAACCAAGCCCTTTTCCTGTGTTGCTGTAACTTTTAAGCCATTAATCAAAACAAGTACACTGATACTTCAACAGAATCATATGAGCTCATAAATCTACGAACTTTCCCTTTATCTTTCTAAATTATTGTGGGAGCTTGCATGTTACCAGAATCGGGTTTCATAATTTACTTGGTGTCTTGTTTTTGGGCGGCTGGCAGCAGTCGGATCATTAATGCATGGGTTGTGGTGGAATGAGAGCGACTGAATTAATGCGAGTTGGTTGGGTATGCATATTCTGGAGATGTTGAATGATTGCTGCTGTGTGGTTACAAATAGACCCATCGAATGTGGAGAATCACAATGCTTACTGGTATTTTCACCAATTTACTGCATTTGCTAACTGGAGATATACAAAATTATGATTAAGTACTGACAGATTTATTGAAAAGGAGCAAGAGATAAACATTTTTATCAAGCATTGGGCTGTTTTCTGGGAGCTGGAAATGGAGATTTTGGACTCAACACTATGAGGGTTTTCCAGGCTATTAGTTCTTGTGGTGGCTTTTCAACTCACAGAAGAATGTCTCAAGTTCACATAACTCAGCACAATTACGTCATTTACGCATTCCCCAACAGTTATAGTGAAAATGTACGTCAGCCCCACTTTATGGATCTTTGAGTTTAATGATGAAAAAAAGTGTTAAAATCCTTAATCCTTCATTAAAAATGAGACAAACATAAAATATTTTGGTCAGACTAGGGAGTCATAGCAGACAATAATGACAGTAGTTTTTATTTTTGGGTGTATTTTTCGGGTTTTTAGGCTGGAACGACTTTCTAGTTGCTTAACTCATCAAGCTGTATTTGTTCGAATGGACCATTCCTAACGCTACATCTGTCAAGGGTCTCTGTTGAGCAAAGAATAACCTACTTTTAAGCAGGAGCTAAATGAACTAAACCCAGTTTAAATTACTTTTAATGACCACAGTACCACCCATCTGAAAGCAAGAGAATAAGTGAGATGGTTCCAAGGGCTGTGGAAGGTCTGACCATTATTTATTGACCAAAGGGGTCTCAGGTTAGAGCACCTTTATGTGCTGACAGCTACAGCAATAATAAGCTGTTACATCTTTTCTTCTGTAAACCGTTTTACTTTGGTGTCTGGTTTGTTGTTGATCCCATGCTACTAAATATGCAGCTTTGTTACATTTTTCAACATTTTACTTCTACGATGTGCTATACTTAAGTTCATGTGCCATCCCATCTGTTTGCATTAGTGCTGCAGCCTGTAGGCTAGAATAGTACCCAGGCCATATTTAACTTGGATGCATAATCAAGCAGGACAGCCTTGATGATGCATATAAATAAGGAGTAATACAGGGAAGGAATCAAATCAAATTTAACTAAAAAAAGAAAGGGATTTGGGGACTTTGATCTCACCTGATTTACAAGAATTGGGACAAATTAAGGGAAGTATTTTTATTTTTTTATTTGTTCTTTACAAAAGAGGACTTTTGCTCCCAATTTCAAACATAATGAATGCCTGCATGCATGTAAAAGGTAATAAAGGCTTTACTTAGTGTTAAATCTGTATGTTTAAGGCAGCTGTAATAAGCTGAATGTTTATGAATTGACCTGAGAACACAAAATAAATGTTGGTCCAATGAATCTGTGTATAGAAATATAAATGCAATGTACTTTAAGCTTGTTTCTGCTTTAATAGCTGTGACACCGGTGTCGAGAGTAATTCAGTTCTCTCTGCGTAGGTGGATCACTGAAAAGTGGCTGGTTTTTGTTCAAAGCTGCTTTTAGTGACTACAGGTTACGACTTATGGAGCAACCTTTATAACAGGGTTGATGTTAAAATGTAAAGCAGATTAATTTAGTTCTGAGTTAGGTTTAGTTAATAAAATACAATGATGTGTTAAAACAGATTAAAGCAAAAAAAAGTATTAGTGACAGAAGAAAATGAAAAGGTATAGATAATAAGATTGGTGTTTTTTTGTCTGAAGAAAATGTTTAACGCTTGTTATAATTTCATAATTGACTTGAAGGGGAATTTCCACCCTTAAGTGAAATTTCGTCTTTTGCCATTTTCCAAAGTGGGAAAGTGGGGCAAATGATTTTGTAACCAGCCCAGTCATTGTCCTGATCTGGCAGTATTCTGTTAGCTTTAGCTTAGCATACACAATGTAAGTGAATGGTAACAGCTAGCATTTCATGTGAAAAAGTCATGGAAAATTACCAGTAATGGTGCTAATTTTTCTTGATGGCCTCAATAATCATAATAACTCGTTCACTGCCAATGACGACTAAAGTCAACTAAAGTCGTCATTTGCATTTTTTTACTGTGTGGGCATCGGAACGAGCCCCCGCACCGTGAGAACAAACATCTCAGCTCTAAAGCCGATCTTAATCCATGTACGTCACACATCACGTGATCAGGAAGCAGAAAATCCATGTGTTAGGAGATCGTTTTGGGCCGCTGTTGTAAAAAAAAAAGTGCGGCACGAACCGGAAGAGCTTCTGCAGATCACAATTCAACAACGGATTACAAAAGAACGGATGAAGCTCTAAACACGGATTCTTCCTGATGTAAGAAATGAGACTCCTTTTTATTTTGGTAGTTTTCGCGTTGAAATCATCCTAGCGCACAACGTTCTGTGACTTATAAAAAAACAGTAAAAACGCTCAAACGCCGGCAGCGAAAGGCTTTCTGATCAGGAAACGGCAGGCGGTGAGTGAGTTAACTGTAAATTTTACTTTTATTACTTATGTCATGAATTTTTATACAGTCTAGAAGTTTGCTTCCCAGTGTTACTCTGTATTGTGACACTGCTTCACCGTTCTCCTTGAATTTTGTCCGAGTTTTATGGAATTTCAGCTCAGACTTCCTTGTGAACATATCCCACAGGATTTGTTTCCTTCCACATAACTTTGAATTGAATCATATATATTTGATGTTTGAATGCGATGCTGTTATGTTGGATTAAAGCTGCAAGCGTGCCTTGTGTGTATGGGAGGACAAGAGTGTGCGTGCGTGCGTGTGTGTGTGTGTGCGCGCGTGTGTGTGTGTGTGTGTAAATGCTTTCAGGACTTTCAGTTAATAGATCTGTCAATAGGACTAAAGTAATGAAATATAAAATTTCCATAACACCAGGGTTCTTCAAGAGTCGGACGACACTTCCAACAAAATGTCCCATTATATATTTCTGAGGAGAATCGGGAATTTTGGAATTTCTCTAACATTTTACTCTAATTTTATCATTTTAAAGGTTTCTTTGCCTTCTTACTTTGTTTTTATTGTTGTTTGTGTTGCTTTGCTCTTCTCTTTCCCAGCATTGGAAAAGAGACGAATTAGCCCCCCCCCCCCCCCCCCCCCCCATTTTATTTTAAATATCCCTTTGCTAGATCTAATTATTTTCTCCACTTTATCCGATCTGTTATCTGATTTCTCTTCTCTGTTCTGTGTTCTGTTCTCTTCTGCAGTGAAGCGATCAGTAGATTTTAAATCGCGAGGCGTTAAATTGTTCCCCGGCAAAGACTCCAGCAACAAGTTTTCGATATGTGAGTTAAAAAATCTCCGTGTCCTTTTGGTTAATGACCTAATGGCTTCATTTGACTTCAGCTGTTTCATTTCTGTTCTGCTTTTTATTAATTTTGCCTGCTCAAAAGGCTTTTATTCAACACATTTGCGCCTTTTATAATTCCCGATTCCCTGAACTCCACATTAACAGTAAAATAACTATTCTTAAATATATAAATGGCATAATTGGACGAGATTCCTTTATTGAGCACGAATGTGTTGAAACCATAAAAGTCCTTTTGCATATTTTCATCATGGTTTTCTTTTATCCTGCTTGCCAGTCGTGTGTCTCCGTGCGTTGACTTTTCCGTGTATGTATGTTCAGGTCATGGTATCTTGCCTCCTCTTTGTTTGCTCCGATATATTTAATCAGGGCTCGCTCTGATAAGCTTAATCATGGTTTGTTTTGGCTTGCTTCAGGCTTGATCAGGGAATGTGAATCAGCTGCTGTGATACTGTTTATCACTAAGCCTTGCCTGTTTTTCTAACCTTACTCATGCATCCATGTCCTCCTCCTCCTCCTCCCGTCTTTTTCTTTTCTCTCTTCTTCTCTGAAACACTTTGCACTCAGGCTACTGAGGTCATAAAAGCAATTACCAAGTTTATCCGAACATTCCTTGGTTGTGCAGCCAGACAGTCGGATTACAAAAAAGAATGTCGGTTTTTATGGGTTGTTTTATTTTTATTAAACAGATTTAAAGCAACACCAGACAGTTTTTCCTTCTTCCCCGCCCTACTGGTTAAAAGCAGAATTACAACTGTTGTAAACAACCCTGCAACGGTCTGCCATAGCTAGCGCTAACAATAAGCTAATACTAACATACATGAGCCAGCTCATACTAAGTAAAAAGTTCCAAACAGTTTGACAAAATACTTTATTACTTAGAAGACTATTAGCAAACAAAGCCAGGTCACCAGCAGTTCCTGATTTTGTAGCCTTCTCAAGCTCCCCCAGACTAGTTTAGGTCATGCCAATGTTCAATCTGGGTTTAGCTCTTTGCTTCACCTCCCAAGACATTCCTCTCACTTTTACTTCTGGGCTCCGCCATGATGGCAACAAAAAAATCAAAAATCTTCTTGTGCTTTTAATTGACGGCTGGTGAACTGAAAAAGCTAACTGCTAGCAACACAGCTAACAGCCTTAAAGCAGGTAGAGAGCTCCACCTAGTGGACTTGTCCATCCCTCAAAACTGTTAATTTTCCCGTCAGCAGAGTGGTGTCCAATGTGAAGCTGGTAAGGTCCCTACCTACAGAATCACGAAAACCCACTTAAAGGAATAGCTTAAAGTGTTAAAATAAACTGCCCGGACAAAAAAAAAAAGGTGCCACCTGGATTTAACCAAGCAAAGAGGTACAAGCCTCCTATTGGATAATAACTGCTGACAACAAGTTGTTTAACCCCAACTGGTGCAATGAGTTGCTTCTTATATTTTTCAACAACCATGTGGAAAGACCGATCTGGTGGTCGAGGAAAACATGTTATGGGCCATTCCCATCTGTACTGGGTCGGCCTGGGCTGGGTAGCCGCAGTCGGCCTCAGGCTGGCCCGGTTGATTCCACACATCTTTGCCTTAAGCCCATGTGGGCTGATACTACCCACCAATCAGCGGCTTGCTCTAATGGAAGGTGTGAATTTGCTGTCAGCAGTGGGTGTGTTGGCCCTGGTCGGCCTGAAGCAGACCCCCTCGAGAAGAGGGCTGAGAATGAGCCTTGGTTGGCCCGGAAAAATACCAGGCCACCCAGATATGTAAACAACCTACGTTACCCGGCCCAGGCCGACCCGGTACAGATGGGAATGGCCCATTAGTCTGTTTGAGAAAGGTCAGATCATTGGCATGCATTAGGCGGAGAAAACATCTAAATTGGGTTAAGAACTGTCCAACATGTTATTAAAATTTTGAAGGACAGTGTGTACCCATTGTCTTTGAGGAAGAAATGTGGCAATAAATAAACGATGAAGGTCAAGTGGTCTGATGAGACCAGATGGACCCTGTCCCAGAGTGATGGGTAAGAAGAGAGGCAGTGATACACCCATCATGCCTAGTGCCTACTGTACAAGCCTGTGGGGGCAGTGCTATGATCGGGGGTTACTGCAGTTGGTCAGGTCTAGGTTCAGCAACAGGATCTGCTCCAAGAATGAATATACTGAATAACCAGGTTATTCCATCTTCCCTGATGGCACGGGCAAATTCCAAGATGACAACGCCAGGATTCATTGGGCTCAGATAGTGAAAGAGTGTTTCAGGAAGCATGAGACATCATTTTCACTCATGGACTGGCCACCACAGAGTCCAGAACTTAAGCCCATTGAGGATCTCTGGGATGTGCTGGAGAAGGCTTTGTGCAGCAGTCAGACTCTACCATCATTCAGTTCAATTCAAAAATACTTGTATTAATCCCAGAGGGAAATTGATTAATCATCAATGCAAGATCTTGGTGAAACATTAATGCAACACTGGATGGAATAAATCAGGTGACTTTGCAGAAGCTTTTTGAAACGCCACGGTGAATGTGTGCTGTAATCAAAGCTGAAGGTGGTCCAACAAAATTTTAGTGTGTGTCTTTTCTTTGGGTGGCGACTTTATTTTTTTGGGGAAGGCAGTGTATATAGATGTTGACGTAGTTATTTTCCTGCTCTTCTTTTAAGCATTCCACAAAACCTTCACAGTAAGTCGCGTTTGAAACAACACTCCTGAAGGGTAACCGTCAAGGTGCTAATAACCCAGCTGCCATTCGATGTGACGGCGAAAAATGGCCGTGTGAATGTTATTTAATAACGTTCCGTGTCTTTCAGCACTATGGATGGGAGAAATCTGTTTTACTTATTAAAGCTGTCAAAAGATTTAATTCTATTCAGACAAACGTTTGATAGTTTAATGTTTTCATCAGACAACTACGCTGCTATAATTTTCCACACCACCCTCTGTGTGTGTGTGTGTGTGTGTGTGTGTGTGTGTGTGTGTGTGTGTGTGTGTGTGTGTGTGTGTGTGTGTGTGTGTGTGTGTGAAATAGATTTGTGTAATCAGAATTATTCTCCCCAACTGTCACAAGAAGTGATCCTAAATTTCAGGCTTGTGTCGCTGCAGCAATTAAACAGTAATGCATCAAGACATTTAGCAGACATACCCCTGCAATATTTGATTCCACTGTGAACAAAATGGCTTTAATGAGCATGAAAACGGCAGCAAAATGGTGCTTACGGTGTTCAGTTGTGCACAGATTTTCTTTTTTCTGCAGATTCCAACTGTATTTACTGTAATTTATGGATTCTAACTCAACCTAATTGTTAGGGTTAGACAATAATGGATTTATTTTGTTGTTTGGAGACAAAAACTCTCAAAAATCAACTCAATTGCAGATTAAACATCTTAAATATAAATATATACATTGCATTATTGCTGCAGATATGATGCGTAAACTATTAGTAGTTAGTTTTTATTTCCACAATATTTTTATAGGTGAACAGTTAAAAAAACAAGTTTGTAATGTCCTTGGATGAACACTTTTCTAGTCTAAAAGTGTTGGATTAAATTAGATGTAGAATATTTACAACAATTTATAAAAATGAAATTAAAGCACATTATTCAGTACTTAAAAATAATAATCGTCAAAAAGCAGTATTGTTTTTAACAAACTGGACAAATTCTGCACCAAATGCCACTGTAACATACAAGTTTAAGCATGGAAATAGGTATATATAATTAACAATATTAGTGACTCTAGAATATTATCAAGTGAAAGGTATGGGACTTAATTTGTGCCAAAAAAAATGAGTCAAAAAAATTTAAATAAACACCTTAAAGCTGCAATCTGGAAATTTTCTCCTTTCAGGAATCATGTATATATTTTTAGAAACCCGTAAAGTGATTGCAGGGGTCTAATCCTGTGATATAATGTAGGGAATATGTCATTTTGTTTTGCTGAGCCTGGCCCCGTCCCATAGAGGCCTATGCAATTTGAACTGAGCACTGCTCAGCATTAGCCATTTGTGAAAGACATCTGCTTACATATAGTGGTCAATTACAAAGTGTGCACGAGTGTTTGAGGATGTGAAAGTTGTTAAACAATCTGTTTTAGCTCTGTTGCCCAGCTAGAGGGGCACATTCCTGAGCGAGAGACATTGCTTTTGGCCTTAAACACAAAAGTGGGGAGAACGGCTGTCCTTAGTGATGATTTAAATCTTCTTCTACTTCTACTTTGCAAATGTATCGACAGCGTGATATCGGCATGCACGACACGCATATCCCAAAAAAACAGAAAAAAACCACAATGAATGGTCAGCTCAAATGTTTGCTACACATAATGCATTTTGTTAATCTAACAGAAGCATGAAGTTTTTCACATGAAGAGCTCTTCACCCATTTGGCCAATCAGGTGGGTTCTAATAGGTTAGATGCCCGCCCCCTATAGGTGGACGGCACTTGATTTGTGTGGCTAGCAAACACCTGAGTTAGCTTTGTTTTGCTCTTTCTGCCAATTCTGCTTTTTCCAGGATCCACTGATTGCCTCTTCTTCTTTTTTTATTTTTATTTTTTGCTAATCATATCGTCATCGCAATATTAATCGCTGTTATCGTTCATCACAGTTTTTTTAATATTGTGCAGCCCTAATATAAATATATGATACAAGCTATGGTACAGCAGCGTAAAAGGGGCTTTGGTTGGTTTGCATGACGGATTTTCAAGCATCTTGATTTTAATTTAATGTGTGAATCTCTTAAACACTGTTGGTAAAATCTGAGACTGAGCAACCAAAGCAACTCATCACAGATTCGTGAGGTGGGGTAGAGGTTTGATCCTCCAGATGTGAAGGTTTGTATAAATTCTGATCGCAGTCAGAAGCTAATCTGACGCCATTAACACCTGACTGAAGCACAACGCCTGTCTGCACATTCATGTTGTTTAGCTGTAGGTTTGTGACATGTGCATGTGTGTGTGTGTGTGTGTTTGTAATTGTAGGTTTACTTTTGTGTATGTGTGAATGTGTCCACACAGTGCTGATACTGTAACCAGTCCCTCTGTTGTACTGTTAATAGTCCAGATGGTCAAATTAGCCGCTCCAACAAAGCAACAAACCATCTACTCTAACAAATACAGCCCCCCCCCCAAACACACACACACACACACACACACACACACACACACACACACACCAACCACTTGCTGGGTTTGTTGAGAGGGACTAACATGTTAGCCAGACAGCCCAGACAGCGTGGGTGTGAAGGTGCTTGTGTGAAAGCAGTTTTAGTACTTTGCCCATGTTTGTTGTACCTCACTCAGCTCACTGGCAGCTGATTTGTTGTTTACAATGAGATATCATTCACTTTTGCCAGTTTTGTTTTTCAGCATAAATCATCTTAAAAACTTCAATTTGAAAAATTTGTTCTATTTTATTTTGGTTAATATAATTTTTGAAAATTTATTTTACGATCTAAATTTTTATTTGAAAGGAAAATGAGCAATTTAGAAGCTACGTTTTATTTCCCTGCTTGTAATTTTTCTGTTTTGTTTGGTGGAGAAATTAACATTTAACACATAATAACATGCAGATACAAAATGCTTTAATGTAAATAAATGTATTTAAGTAGAAATTAATTACCTTAGACGATAGGGTAGTAGATCCCTAAATAACACAGTTAAATTTTTTATTTTACACATAATATAAAGGAAACAGATTATGACTTTTGTAAGTGAGTTGTTGTGGTTCTATGGCCGATACAAAACATGTTTATGAAGTTCTTTGCACCAGATCCCTCTTACATAAAGCATTTTCAGCAGTTTTATTCAGTTTTAGTACCTTCTAGAATGAGACATTTTAGGGCTCTGTCACTTTAAGAAAACAAGCTGTAGCTAGCCACACCCAACCCTGTCCTGATTGGCTGCTATAAGCTTAGAAGTTCAATTACCTGGGAGGGGCTTGGAGTAGAGCCACTGCTCTTCCAGCAGCAGCAGACCTCTCTTGCCATTTCCAAAATGTACTATTTGTGACACCACAAACAGGGACTTTTTAATGTGCCTAAAACAAGTTGTTTCATAAGTCCCCGTTTGTGATGTCACAAACAGGGACTCTTTGAAACAGCCTCTCTTCAGCATATAATTCCTAAAACCAACCACTGACAGGGAACATACATACATTTAGGGTTCTTATAGAGACAGTAGCGACCCACATGGCAGCACAGTTAATCACCAGATCAGATCACACGGTTTCATTTAATTTTTATTAGCTGCTTTTCAAGAAATACATAGAACATTGTCAAAAGCAGCTTTGGGAGGGTGAACGATAACTACCTGTAGAACGTGTTAAACTTTGGTCTGAATGTAATGCTCAGAACCAACATTATTAAAAGATTACTCTAATAATTTAGACCATGTCTTGGTAATAATAATCCCAAAGAGTTCATCAGTGAAGTTCCAGCTCATGAAGATCGTGTCTAGTCATTATTAGATTTCAGTTTCAACTGAATTATCCAGGATTCTGGTCTCTTATGAGGAAATCATAATGAGTGAGTAAAAACTCGACATTTGGACAAGGCATCTTACCTTTGTAGCACATTTCATACATAAAGGCAATACAATGTGCTTTCCAGGTGCAACAAAAGGCAATGTAAACATTTAACAGTGCATTTAAAAAATAATGTAGTAGATTTAATAGAACTGTAAAGAACTTCATGACTCAATTCAGCTAAATTCATTTACATTGATTAAAGCATGGATGGCATCTACTCTTGTATTTACAGATGCAGTTCTGTTATTTTTAAACGCATACTGACCAGGATACATTTTCACATCCATTGCTCCTATAATAAATCACCATGAGGTTTTCGGGCTTTCTGATGCATATTTCTTCTAGTTTGTTGTCAGTGTTGAAGAAAAACCTCAATCTATCACCAGTTATTTATTTACCAATTTTCACTTTTTGCCGTATTTTTATCCTATTTTCTGGATGACCTTCCAAATAAAAATGCTAAAAAAAACAGCTTCTGATTTGAATTGTTTGAAAAAATTATTTTCTTTTCATTTTTGAATGGTTAAGTTCTTTAAAGATGGGAAAAAAATTTGCAATACTTTATTATTTATTTTCTGGGATTTAAAGCAGCAAAGTCAAGTGCCTTTGTGCTACACCTGGGCACTTGTTATAGATAGTGTAGTGGCTGCTTGTTGTGTGGAATGATAACATTTACATCTAACAGAACTAATGAGTTAATTAGTGATCTGAGACCTCTTTGGAATGCTGCCACTTGAAAACGTCTCTATTTTACTAAATTTCACATATTCAGCAAACTTTCGCATCACTGAATTTTCCACAAGACAATTAATCTCACCAGAGGCATTAATATATAAATGTTGGTGCACAGAAAGCACTACATTGTTTAACCTTTACTTGAAAATACACTTAAGTGACTCGCTTCTCCCCCTACTGGTGGAAATCGTAATTACAACTGTTGCAAACAACCCTACTGTAGTTTTGTGAACTTTTCAGATAATATCTTCTGACAAGGTGTTCTATTTTGCATGTTTTAATGATGCTAACATTAGCTAGCTGATGCTAAATAAGCCTTGAATAACTGTTAGACAAAATATAATTACAAGTCCAGTTGCAACAAAGCCAGGTCACCATCAGTCTGTAACTTTTGTAGCCTTCTTTAGCTAAACTAGCGTAGGCCACTACGATTTCCACTTTGGTTTGCCTCAAAAGACATTATTACTCTGACTTTTACTTCCATAGTCCGCTGTGATGCCAAATTAAAAGCTACAATGTTCTTCTTGTGTTTTTATATTGACAATTGGCAAACGGCAAAAGCTAACTGCTAGCTTTAAAATTAGCTACTGGCAGAGTAAAGGCGTAAAGCCAACCCAAACCACGAAAGGTGTGTAATGTAGTTTCTGAGCAAAAGAAGGAGACAGACTTTTGTCCAGTGGGAGGCTGCTCAAGAATCACTGAAGCATGCTTGAAAGCAATTGCTTAAAAAGGTAAAAGCTTTTTAGTGTTGCATTAACAGGAAAATCCCTTGAGATTCAAAATTCTTTATTCAAGAGTGTCTTTCATTTTGCTGCTACATGTAAAATTTACAATAGTAAGAGTTTTGTTTGAATAGCCATGATTTTTGGGAGATGAGAGCTGTTTCCCCAAGGCACCAATCCACTCTGGTCTTGGTCTCGGTCAGCCTAGCCTTTAGCTCATCAGTCCTGTCAGATGTAATCTCTGTTTCATCAACCAGGGGCTGTTTAAGAAAATATCTATGGGTGAAATGTTAATAAAACAAAAGTTTAACTGAATGATTTACTGTAACTCTGTTGACAAATGACACCAAGTATTTTCCTTTTTATCTAATTAAACATTTAGGTTGCAAAACTAAATTCAAAGACCAATGAGACAGGAAATAGGACCAAATACAGGACAGAATAATAATAAATTCAATAAAATAAAATTTCCATCTGGATGAAAATGAACATTTGTCTTCATGTCAATGTTTGTAAAGTTCTGTTTGTCGCCCGCTTCCTGTGATGTTTACTGTTCATAGTCATCCATCATCAGCTCTTGTGTTTCTCAGAGAGGTAATCATGTGTCTGAATGTCTGCGGAGTCCCTCGTCTTCCCATCTAACTGTCCAAATCTGTCTGTCTCCTGGTCTAATCTGTGTCCTGCTGCCTCTAAAGTGAATAAGTGATGAGGCAGGCGGTTTTCCAAAGACCAAAGGCAAATTGCTGGAAACATATCCAGGAAGGCTGGTGCTGAATTCTATCAAATGACAAAACAGATGGTTTTCAAATATTGCCAGAGAGCATTGAAGCATTCCTGTGGTTTGATAGCAAATTTGTATTCATAACATTTGGGTCTTTTGACTTTCACAAATATTTAACAAATATTAAAAAAAAATACATTGAGAAAAGTGGATCTAATCAGTAGTAGGAGCATTCTGAATACTATGCATTCATGGCTTGTGACTAGGTCTAACCTAAACGTTCTGGTGGCCTGCGTCTTTCTCTTTGTGTAGTACATGAAGGTGGAGTGAGACAGGCGTCAAACTCCTGCCCTGATCCGGGAGAGCCAGAGAACGGAAAACGCCATGGCAACGACTTCAGGTACTCAGTAAACTTAGAGACATCAACTGCTCACTCATAGGCCCAGTCCCAATACTCACACTCCCACCCTTGGGCCCTTCAGTCGAGCGTTCCCATCCAGGGTGTGAGTGCTTAGGATGTCCTGATTCTCAAGTGTAGAAGTTGACCACGCCCCTTTTGCACAGTTGATCTGCACTTCGCCCAAGTCCGCATTGATGCAACTGTTGCAGAAGGAGGAACAACGGCCCAAGTGCCTTTTCTGAAAATATGTATTTTCAAATGAAAGAAGTTCATTTTAAGTTTGAATGTAAATTTTGTCAAATAATTGTTTGAAGTTGTTAAAAAAAATTTTTTTAAAGTAGCACAAACAGCGACCAGCATTCCAGCATGCTCGGTGGCACAATTCTCCCTGTCCCAGTTCGGCAGTTACTGTCAACTACACACTCGAAACCTTACTGCGCACTTCCTCCAAGTGCACTTCACTGAAGGGCGCATTGCGAGTATTGGGATTGGGCCACAGTGTTAGTTTATTCCATTGAATATAATTCTCACTCTCTGTGCAGCATTGGCAGTGTGGTGCAATTCAGTTGTGGAGAGGACTACGTCCTCCAGGGCAGCAAAACCATCAGCTGTCAGCGAGTCGCCGAAGTCTTTGCAGCCTGGAGCGACCACCGACCGGTGTGCAAAGGTGAGCATTACCCCTCAGCTTGTTGTCACATAGCAACAAACATGGCTGAAGGAAGAATGTGTCCAAACAGAACAAAACTGAGCTCTTGGTCTGAAATGTCAGAAAATTAAGTCCAAGACCCATAAGTTCGCAAAATTGTTGTCGGTTCATATGGTTATTATGATAAAAATGTCAGCAGTTTTACCATTTTAAGGTTAATTTACCATTAAACTTAAATTACACTGAAGTGTTAATGTTAAAGCCTCCAGGTTAGCTTTTGATTGTCTACAGACTCTTTGAAATTAAACTGGAAGAGTACCAGACATGTTTAAGCCTCCATCAGGGACCAAACCTGTTGTCAGATTATATTTTAGATCATCCTGAAGTCCAGGGGGTGGAACGTGTTTTAAGATCTCCATCTGCACAACGTTCAGGAACAAAGTCTGTTAATGGAACCACAGATTTTTAGAGTTGGCTGCATCTGCCAGCTACATCACAGCTAATTACAGATTTGCCCAATAGTTCCCAGAAAGTTAAGTTTGCTGCTTGCTTGTCGAATTTCTCTTTAGTGTTTTTACAATAGAGCGCTGTGATTGCACACTGCTGCTAACCACTTAAACATTCTCCCTCTCCTGATAATAACTTTTTGCTTTCCTTGACGTTGGATGTGCTACTACTAGTTTACCCGCTTAATTATAGATTCACTAGAATAAATACAATAAAGTTTATCTCTCCCCAAATAGAATATTTACTAAGAAATCACAATGTAACCATACACATTGTTTGGTGTGTGTGTGTGTGTGTGTGTGTGTGTGTGTGTGTGTGTGTGTGCGTGTGCGTGTGCGCGTGTGCGTGTGTGCCTGCTCTGTCTTCTCGATCCCCAGTGAGTCGTGGTGGATGGCTGCTTATACTGAGCCAGGATTCTCTGGAGGTTTCTTCCTGTTAAAAGGGAGTTTTCCTCTCCACTGTCGCTAAATGCTTGCTTAGTATGAGGATTGCTGTAAAGTCACTTGATGCAATTGGCTGGCTTCCTTATATAGGAAACATTATTTCTGATTGGCTTAATGAACTGACCTGGATTGGAATGTTTATTATGTGAAGTGCCTTGAGATGACTCTTGTCGTGATTTGGCGCTAAATATGTATAAAAAAATTGAATTGGCCCACCAAACTGATGGAGCACTGTCATTGGCCCACCATACTGAAAGAAAGAAAACAATCTTTTTTTTATAATGCCTCTTTAGATAAAAATCACAAGGCACTTCACAAAAACAAAAACTTTAAAATATAAAAAAAGAGTCTAGGAAATGATTAAAAATGTGTTTAAAATTAGCAAAAATAGACAATTGTTATTAAAAAATGTAAAGAAAGAGAGAGAGTGAGTGGGAATTCCTGAGGAAGGAGGAATAGGTAGAAAGAACAGAATAAGAAAACGGTGACTAAGGTCACGCAAAGCCAGCTTGAACAGGTGAGTCTGCAGCTGCTTTTTAAAGGAGACCACTGAGTCCACGGATCTCAGGCTCAGGGGAGAGACGTCCAGAGTCTGAGGGCCACAGCAGCAAATGATCTGTCTCCTATAGTTTTTAGCCTGGTGCTGTACAACCAGTAGGCTTTGTTCACTGGACCTCAGGGACCTGCTGTGTGAGGACTAAGAATATCACCAACGTATGATGATGCTTGATAGAGCGCTGTGATTGGCATGACCCAATACTGATCAGTCCTGCTGAGTCAGTGGCCAGACCGACCTGTAGAACAAGATGCTTTTGCTTCGGGTACTGTCTGTGTAGATGTCGAGGCTAAGAAACCTCGGTGATTCTGCTGCTTTTATGGTTTGTTACACTTTGAATATATAACTGTTGTTTTTTAACAACTTCAATGCATAAAAAATGCTGAAAAATTAATGATTTTGATCCAGAAGGAAATTTTCACATTCATTTTAGAGCCATAATAAAATGTTCATCATGGGAGGAGTAATGATTCTTATTCAGGTGGAAAACGTAATTTAAGCATAGAGGCAATAAGCTACATGCTCATTTTTTATGTCTTATAATTAAACAAAACAACAACTTAAGAGTTCACATATCTCAGTCTGTCTATGTGCTGATGAGTGGGCTCAAACAAAAACCACACACACACACACACACACACACACACACACACACACACCACACACTGGAGGTGTCTTTCATGTGAAATGCCAAAGTCGTTTGTCATGTCTTCCTTCAGCTGGATTCAGACCGTGGCTGGACACACATACTTTAACATTAAACACACTTTTCAGTGTGTGTGTGTGTGTGTGTGTGTGTGTGTGTGTGTGTGTGTGTGTGTGTGTGTGTGCGCGCGTGTGCGTGTGTGTGTGTGTGTGTTGAAAGAATGACACTGGGTTACTGTGACACATAAAGACCGAGTGTGAAACTGGAAAATAGTATTTGGAATGATAAAGTGACTTTAGAGAAACAGAAGAAGTTAAGAAAGACAACAAACGACCTTCTTAATCTATGAAGTGTTAAAAACAGTAACTGTTTGTTGGCTCACAGCCCTTAAACTGTGAAGGAAGGGAGGATGAGTAGCACCTGGGATCTCCAGTGAAACCCGTCCAGCTCCAGGTTGAGCTCTGGCGCTCCGAGGTTAAAGGACACTTTCTAAACCCGGGCTTCTGCTACTTTCCTGCCTTCCTCTCATGAACCAGACATCCTGGGTGAACTGACACCCTTTAAGCTCTCGTTACCATGACAGCCTAGATCCTTGTAGACAGGTAGGATAAAACCAATCCAGTTCAGTCAGGTCTAGCTTACCTGTCACCTTCGTTTGACCGTTCTGTTGTTTTAAGGACTTTTATCTTCTTGTCTTCCCTAAATATGATATAAGGGGGTCTTTATTTTACCTAAATCTCTTCATAGAAGGGCGTACCCTTAAGTCCCTCAGGAGGAGTGCAGTGCTGTAAAGTGAAGCACAGTAAGTTAGGCCCATTGGTAAACAGCCACCGATCAGGACGGGGTCTTTGCTGAGATGTGATGTGGGTAGAGACATTTTCACTGGTCCACTACAACTCCAGAGGAGCGGATGTTCAACGTGAAAACTCTAAAACACAATTAGTGATGCTCTCGACATAAACAGCTCTGTCCAACATCCTTCTTTAATGGCTGTTGCTAAGAAACTAATATGTCCAGGCTTTGTTATTTTAGGCATCGTATGACAGAAGATGGTCCCAAACCACAGGCTTCACTTCAGGTAGGCTCCTGTCGGCTGAAAGACTATTTGTACAGCAGCGTTACTGATAAAATAGGTGTCCTTTTCATTCCTCACCTTGTGGCTCTTTAGTAAAACTTTGTAGTTTTGAACGTTGCTAGCACTAAATAAGCTCTGTAGAAAAATCTGTGAATCCCAGAGAAACCACATCGAGACAGCGTGAAGGACAGGATGCATGCTCCACTCAAATCTTATTTCAAACAATAACACCAAGGCACTATTTAACCTCTATAGAATGCTCTGAAGAGATCGAACCCTCTAGACACTGCATATGCTGTTTCAGTTTTAACCATACAAAGTAGTTCGGTGTGGACGGCCTGCTTGGTCTGGAAAGCAGAACCTGGAGATACCATTTTACTTATTCCCTCAGGGACAGAAAAAATAACCCTAATATTGAAATTCAAAAAATAAAGAGGGCTCAAATTTATGAGAGACATGTTCCTCTGGAGCTGAAAGACTGAAAGGTATTTGAAACTTTACCGATGCCTAGACAAGCACTTTGACTTGTGACTCATTAGATGGAGCTAGAAGGAAGATTAGCTTTAGCTGGGAGTGTGTATTTCACATCAAGGATTGGGGGACCTTTGGTTGCATCCCACATTAGGCTGTATAACAGTGAATACTAAAGGGTCTATGATAGTTTTGTTTTTGGACAGTTAAGAAAATAATTTATGCCTTCTTAATCCCATTTAGGGTCACAGAGACTCGGTACACATCTGAAATGCAGGTCAAGGTTATTAGAATAACCCTTAAATCCCCTAGTTATTGGACAGGAGTTGGAGTGCATCCTAGACAGGTGGCCAGTCCATTACAAGGTCGTATAGAGACAACCCACAATGAACACACACAGTCTATTTAGAATCACCAATTATCTTTAAATGCCTGTTTTTGGCATTTTGGACAGGACATTTATGGACATTTATAGGTTTTCCAGTCCCTGTACAACCAAGTTAGAGTTGTGACCCCATACTTTGCAGAACGTTGAACACATTCCCAGTTTGGGTTGCAACCCATCAGGGCTGACTCTTGTCTTTGATCCTGTTTGTTGGGGTCATTCAATTCAATTCAATTCAATTCAAAAATACTTTATTAATCCCAGAGGGAAATTGATTGCTGTAGTAGCTCTGAATAATAATAATAATAATAATAATAATCAAGTCGTCAAAGAGTTATTGTATATTACAATGGCTGTTGGCAGGAAGGATCTCCAGTAGCGGTCAGTGTTGCAGCGAAACTGAAGAAGCCTCTGACTGAAGACACTCTTCCGTTGTCTGACAGTCTTGTGAAGAGAATGCTCAGGGTTGTCCATCATTTTCTTGATTCTCTGGAGAATCCCTCTTTGCATTATCTCCTCCAGTGGTTCCACAGTCGTCCCCAGAACAGAACCAGCCTTTTTTAGTAGGCTGTTGAGCCTTTTCAGGTCCCTGCTTCTGATGCTGCTACCCCAACAGACGATGGCTGAAGACATTAAACTCTCAACAGACTTGTAGAAGATCTGCAGCATCTTGCTACAGACATTGAAGGACCTAAGCGACCTCAAGAAGTGCAGTCTGCTGTGTCCCTTCTTGTAAACGGCTTTGCTGTTCTTTCTCCAGTCCAGTCTGTTGTCCAGGTGAACTCCAAGGTATTTGTATTCCTCAACAACCTCCACTTCTTCTCCCATGATGGAAACAGTGTTTGACTACACCCTGTTTCTTCTGAAGTCTAAAATCATCTCCTTTGTTTTGTTCACGTTCAACGTCAGATGATTGTTTACACACCATGCCACAAAGCGCTCCACCAGCTCTCTGTACTCAGCTTCCTGTCCATCTCTGATACACCCGACGACTACAGAGTCATCGGAGTATTTCTGTAGATGACAGGTCTCTGATTTGTACTGTAAGTCTGAGGTGTACAGGGTGAAAAGGAATGGTGAGAGTACAGTCCCCTGTGGTGCTCCAATGTTACTGATCGCCTGGTTTGATGTGCAGTTCTTCAGCCTCACAAACTGTGGTCTGTTTGTCAGCTAGTCTTTAATCCAGGCGATAGTTGAGGCCCCCACCTGTGTCTTCTGGAGTTTCTGGCAAAGTATGAATGAATGAATGAATGAGTGAATATATATATATATATATATATATATATATATATATATATATATATATATATATATATATATATATGTGTGTGTGTGTGTGTGTGTGTGTGAGCATAGGATCTGTTTTTAATCATCAGGTTTGGTGAAGTGGACTCATGTGGACTCTGAAAGTCCTTCCACCAGCGTTTCTCCAACAGGGCGGGGCCTCCAGTCGCGCCCGCTAGTCCAGTCAGCCATCTGTTGCTTAAAACCTTTAAAACAATTAAAACGGCATGAAAACACCGCCACCAAGGGATTTTTCTGTTCCTTGACTGTCTGAGGTTAAAACGTCCCAGACGAGCCCCCATTTATGTTATGTCCCCGACAGAAGGTGTTAAAATGTGAATGAGAGAGTAACATAAGAAACAAGATACTTGATTTAAAATGGGTTTAATTGTCATAAAAAGGTTGTAAAAATAAGGGAGCAAACAGATGGAGGGCATTATAAAAATAATTCCAAATGAAAACATAGCAAAAAGGTTAACATTAAGAGACAGTTTACCTACATGAAAAACACCTGATTAAAACTTTGTTAAAAGTTTTACCGAATCAGAACGCCTTTTTAAATATACGGAGTTGATAAAAGTTTCTAAACCCAGAGTTAACCTTTAAACCCAACATACTAAGACTTTGTTAAAAGCCATAAATAATAACATTAACATAAAGCATTCTATTGACATTAAACACCTGGTTTAAACTTATGTTAAACGTTTTACCAAAACAGGTGTTTTAAACCAAAGTCAGTAAAGTTGTATCAAGCCAAGTTAACCTTAAACAAAGAGGGAAATACCCTCACCAAGACTGTTAAAGACAGTCTACCAAGATCCCAGGGGATTATCTCAGAGTTTTCAGGTTAAAACTCATCAAAAACAAAATGGGTTCAAAACAAAACCACAGACAGCAGAAGCCCAGCACTGCTGCCTCCCAGACTGCCTAAGCACAGCCTTCATAGGTGTAGGTCATCAGAGGGATTCAGGTCAACTTTGCTCATCAGTAGCCTGGATGAGAGGTGGAGGAGGGGCGGTGTCTTGGCCAATCACAGGGCTGGATGGTCCTGGCTCCTGCAGCTGAAGAGGCCATATATATATATATATATATATATATATATATATATATATATATATATATATATACATATATACACCTGGACACTTTTACCAGTAAATTTCTGAAACCCAGTGGGCGGTCCCCACCACCTCCATCTTGGCTGTGTCTTGAATCTAGTCACTCCCAGAAAATACAGAAGTAGAGCTGAGAATGAATCCATGAGCGTGAGGGCAGATGATCTAACACCCATCAAATTCTGAGCTGACGTAGCTACAGGCCAATTTCGCAAACCATAGTTAACTGAGGTTGGCGGACGCTTTTAGCCAGGAAACTACTGTTGAATGACTCTACTACCCTCAGATTTCTAGGATATAACACTTTTACCATGAGGCCGAGGCTTAGGCCCTCCCTGGAGCAAGCATGAGGGCAAGCTGCTAGCGCTACCACTGACAAGGAGGCGTTGCCCGACAGACCGAGATGACGAAGCCGCTAACAAGTACACACACATACAGGCTCACAGCAGCATTTGACATCATTTGGTACCAGCTAATGTCATGGGGTACCTCTTAGCCAATAGCATTGGCAGATTTAAATTCAAATCCAGTGCAGAGTTTTCACCTGAAGAGGGCGCAACAATGATAGTTTTAGGCAGAATGTTTACATTTTAACTAAGATGCTTTCAATTGCTAAATTATTGAACACGTGTCTACAGACACTCATTTATATAGTTTATCAGCAAAAAATTGTTGATTTGGGGGTGACTTGCTCTTTAAATGATTATAATAGTAGTAACATTGTATTCTCACTACTCATGCAGAAACATACCAGTGGAGTATATTATTCACCATGTGAGAAAGCATGGCTATTAATAAAACAAAAGTGTTGGGCTGCATTTGCAATGACACAAGCTATTGTACCCCTTTCTATGTGCCTTGGCTCCAGTGTGTAAGCCACATTTTTTTTAATCAAACAGCTGTTAGCCCAAAAGTGATGCGCCTGATCCCAACAAAATGACATTATTCATCTGATGGTTCATCTACTAACAAATACGAGTATTTATTGAACCTAACAGGTACTGAGATCAATATTATATTTAATATATTTCCCCCAAAGCAATGTCCTTATTTAGCTTTTTTTTAAGTCTGAATTAAACAAAAGTAGAATTAAAGGAAGGCCGTTTCTAGCTCCACTCAGCTCAGATTTGACCTTTAAATCCAACCAGCCAACAACTGATGTGAAAACTCCTGAATAACACCGGCGGAAAGGCAATCTGTCAGGAAGCATCAAGCCAGCTAACCTATTAAAGGGACACTCCTATCATAACACTTTTATATAGTTAAACGTGTCGTTTGGAGCACTAAAGGGAGAATGGAGTGAACGTCTCTGGAAAATGAGCCATGAATGTCACAACAGTGAACCGACAGAGAAAAATGAATACAAATAGAAATTCGGGCAGGAGTGGTAATCTATTTATTGGATGTTATAGAACGAACAGAAAGCTCCCAGAACATCTCAAAATTACAATAAAATATCAAACAAACACACAAATACAAGTGCACTGTCCATTTTCCACTCATATAATGTTTTACGAGCACAAGTGAGGACAGAGACGGAGACAGAGAGAGGGGCTCCATGTGGCACCTTGATTAATGGACAGATGGCAAGGCCACCGAGCCAACTCGTTCTCTCTGCCTGTGTCTGTTTGTGAACTCCAGGGGAGTTAGGTGGATGTGCCGACCCTACGAAGGTGTGTGTCAGCTACTCTTACACATGCACAGACACTCACACAGCCATGCACATATGTTGATTTTTAGGAAGTGAGAGGAAGACGAATGAGAGAGCTGAAGAGCTCGGGCACTTACAGCGGGTTCAGTAAATGACTGTGTGTGTGTGTGTGTGTGTGTGTGTGTGTGTGTGTGTGTGTGTGTGTGTGTGCGTGTGTGCGTGTGCGTGTGCGCCCATTAAATCTCCTACCAGAACGAGTGCCATTGGAACACTGTGTGCCACCTTAATGATGTCATCAATCATTCTCTGTGTACATTGGTCAGTCTATCTGCTACTGTAGGTGGTTTGTTAAAAGAGGCAGATTGACCATCCTGAAAGAAGTTCTGATCTTTACTTCGGCTCTCTGCTGAGACCACAGGCTTGACTTGTTTCATAAACTGACAAGTAGAGTGTTTTTTTATTTTTTGTTATCGACATGAAATTCTCTTACTCTTTAAACCAAAATGACTTTAGGACTTTTGAGTCTTGTGTTTTCATTTATCGATCAAAGGTCTGTCTTTCATGGGACTAAACGACTCTTTTTGCAAGAATTCTACAAGTTTATTGGAACCTTGCCAACATGTTAATTCTACAGGGAGCCTAAGTCTCCACCCTCTCCGGTCGGCTCATGGGTCCCCGGGAAAAAGAAAAAATGAATGCAAGTCAACGGAGCTAAAAATGCTATTTTCTAATCCGCTTTGCCCTGGATTGCACATGTCGTACTGCAATTTAAATTAAAAATAAAGACGGGTGTTTTGACCATGCCAGTCACGCACTTTGAGATTTATCAGCTTGTAAAAGTTCGTACTAAGCATGATTACAAACTAGAAATCGACACGTTACAGAATCTCCTCTCTCCTAGCTTAGCTGCTACTTACCACATGGCCAGATTTATGGCGGATCTGTTCTCCTGTGGGAAGTTCGCTGAACTCACAGCCATTTTCCCTCAGTTTTCTCGGTGTCTGGTTCCATGACATCACTTTCGTGAAGCACATTCGTAGTCCTGGACTTATTTTCACACAAAACCTAAAATAGTTTGTCCCCATAGGTTTCATTTTAACTGGGGACGCCGGGGACATGTCTGCGGCAAAATTTGTGATTGGCAGCTGTGTCCCCTCCACTTTCAAAAAAGCCTAGATGAGTTTTTTTTTACCAGCTCAGATCGTATGCCTACGTCTGCTCCCAGCAGATTTTTTTAATGTCGCAACTGGCATCTAATTATTTATACTTGAGCTTCAAATAAAAATAAAACCGTAATCAATTAATTAATTCATTTGTAACATTTCTGAAAAAGTGCCCTGTGTTATGCTGAGTTCTCTACCCTGCTGCCCTGCATGCAGCCGTCAGCAGTTGTGATAAGCAGGAGAGCACGTCACCCACACTGCTCAAGAATCCCTTATTCTTGTTTAGCTCCAAGAGGTAAGCAATGCTATATTTTATTAAACACCAAAATAAGGTGATATTTTAATGTGATTAATGCAGGGGTCCTTCAGGCGTGCTTACAGCCACCCCGGCTGTTAGCATGTAGCTTGTGGAGGTGAGTACACGTGAGCAGAATAATATGTTGTTAAGTCGATTTTAAGTAGCTTTTGTGACTTGTTTTTGACATGCGAGTGCTCTTAGGAGTGTTCTGTGAGAAGTTTAGCTTGTAGCTTTAAAAAGAAAAGCAAGTTATATGGGTGATAATGCTCCGATTAGCGTGTCGCTAATAGAAGCTAACTTCTCGTGAGTGTTAAGTTACTTCGCTGTCTTTTTAATCTGAACAGAGTGTGATGCTGTATAACACACATTAGCCACGCTTACATGCGCAAAATCTCCTCTATCCGATGAAAATCTTGGCTGTTCGGAAATCCCAAATGTCTGTTTACACGGACACTATTTTATGCACCAAGCATTCAATCTGAATTAATAGGGTGAGCATGCGCAGGGAGTTATCTTTCCCGGAAAAGATGGTAAACAAATGCCATGAAATGAAATGAAAAGTGTATTAAAATCAATGAATCTGGTAGTTCACGGACAGCTAGGTTGTCGGAGCGTGGAGCCTGATATAAAGATGAGTATTTTTCTCTGAAAATCTAATTTGACAGTCACAAATATTATAACAAGGATATATATATAATATAATACAATAATAATAATAATAATACAAGATCTTTTTTGCTAGACTAGCTATATGGATGTAAAGATTCCACCTTGCTTACAGGCTAATGGGGGGTTTCAGTGCCATTGGAAAAACAAAACAGGATTTTTAATAACTGTCAATACACTACTGTGCATATTGGAGTGAAACATTAAAACCTGATGAATACTTAAATATGCTAGCCTATTAAATGATTGTCCCCAGCAATTTTTAAACCTCACTCAAGTGTATGATTATTGTCCCCAGCAATTCTAAAAACAAACTGACGCCCTTGTGTGTCCCCCTGTTAGAAAATAAGCGCATTCTTTGTATCAAAATGCTTATTTAAAATTCACGGACATCATATGTGAAATACGTGGCTCAAAACAAGCAGAATTAGAAAACAGCATTTTTAGCTCCATTGACTTGCATTCAGTTTTTCATTCTTCCGGGGACCCATGGTCCGGAAGTAGATGGGCGTGACTTAGGATCCCTATTTTGGTTAGCTTTAGTTTTTATCCTCCAGTACCAGAGAATGCAGCAATGCATTGGATTTTCAAGTTTATTTTCTAAAAGAGAGAAAAAAAAATTCTCACCCCAAAAATACAATTTTTATTCTTGTAGTCACTAATTAGATGCCTCACTTAGTATCATCTGAACCCTAATGGCAGCCCAAGAGAGAAACTAAAGGTGCGTTTCCATTATTGAATCTTCAGGGAAATTTTATTGGAGCTTTACAGCATGCGCGTGACCAAACGCAGTACCTGAGCTGGGGTAGGTACTCGGATTGGTCCTGTAGAGTCGCTGAGCAGAACTTTTGGTGAACTCATGCTGATTGGTTGTAACTCAGTAGGAAATTACATCAGCAGAATTCAACCAAACAACCAGCAAATGTTAATTTGGAAGAGTTGCTGGTGAAGCAAAGAAAAGAACAGTGTTCACTCTGTTATATTCCCCATTACTAAACTCCCCAAACCAAGAAATGCAGCGAAAATCCACCCCAGAGCGTCATAATTCACGGGGCTTCGTTGTCTCACAGAGCACTGTAAAAAATGACGCTTCTTCTGGTCATTGAACGCCACATTTGCATCACACTGTCGCTCTCCCAGTCCTTCAAATGGGTTAAATTTAGCTGAACTTTGACAGAATAAAACTCTTAATGGTATAAATGTTCATGGGCACTTTTTGTGCTGATTAATGACATCACTCTTGGCAGAAACATCCGTGATGTGCTGACGTCTTAGCAAAGTCATGATAAAGCTGAGTTTGTACAGAAAAACAATTTCCCCCCTCCCATAAATTTCCTGGAACTCCAACAGTGGAAACATGACTCACATTATCAATTATTTACCTCACAAAGCCCTCTAGGTCAACGGGTGGTTAAAGCCTAAAAAGCATTTCAAGTTTAATGCATGGTAGAAGTGACCACATGGTTAATTCTTGCTTGTATACATTTGCAGTAATTGAGTACTTGGGTTAACCCTAAGCCAAACCCCAGATGAAAAGGTAATTATGTAAAACAAAAAGTAGTAACTGCAACTAAAATGTCAGAACTGAAAAACTGCAATGACATATATTTTGGTAGAGGGCACGCATCTTTAGGATAATCCTCAAATCTTCCCCACGCATTGTGAAATTCAGAAAACTCAACCGTGTGATTTCATTCTATTTCCCATTTGCCTCCCCTTCACATCTCTGTACTCTACCTGGCTGGAGCACAGGGTCAGGGAGATAATCTGGAGCTGGTAAGGGTTAACCGTCCTTGGTATGCTTCAGTAGCTATTGCTGTACGGATGATTGAAGCTGAGCCTGTACTGCCGGGACGATTCAATAACCACAAAGGCCATCCTGCTGAGGAGGCAGCACAGTCACAGTATAGACCCCTGAATGTAAAGCAGTTCAGGCTGTAAGGAACACTTATGAGCCAGAGTAATGAAGCTGGCTGGTATTAAAAATTAACACTTTCAGTGTTTTTGGTGCTTATTAGGCGCATGAATGATGCTTTCAGGCCATAAAGGAAAACGTAGGAAAGAAAATGAGCAAGGGCATGGAAGCTACAGCGGAGGAGGCTCTGGCATAGTGATCCTTGCGTGAAACCTAATTTAATTTTGGCCTCCTCCCAAAAGTTTATTCAGGAATACTGGTTAATCTGAGGGCAATAAAGAAGCAGCAGCAACAGACAACCAAGCAAGTTCCTCCTAAATTAACCATTTTTGCTGATGAACTCTAAATGATAGTCTAGTCATGCAGTTGATGCATCTAGTTAAAAATTTGGCACTTTAGTGCATTTTAGTAAATATTTAAGTATTCTGCCTAAAACTGTCAAGTGCTGCGCCCTCTTCAGGTAAAAACCCCGCTCTGTTTGAATTTAAATGTCCCATTGCAATCGGCTAAGAGGTACTCTGACATTAGCTGGTACCATATGATGTCATATGCGAGTGTGTGTGTTGTGCGTGTGTGTGTGTATGTGTGTGTGTGTGACTCCGCCCTCTTGGTCTGCCAGGCACACGTCCTTGTGGCGCATTTTTCAAACGTTAAATGGGAGTTGAGTTAGACTCTGGAAGGGGGTGACTTGCTCTTTAAGATAGAAAGATATGGGGTTTTAAACATGTATGCTTAATTCACTTAGTTCTCAAAATGTTACGTTTGACGTGGAATTTATCATCTTTTTGAAGACGATGTTTCCTTTTAAACAAAACCCTAAAACTTTGAATACATAGAGGGAATAAGAAGTCACTTCATTTCTATTCTCAAGGCAGTTTGATGAAAGGTGGTCATGTCTTTTATGATGCAAAAACCCTTTTATTCATATTTCACACAACAGCTAAAAGCTGCTTATTAAGTATAACCATTGTCTCTTAATGAGCAGCAGCACCTGTCAAAAGGGTCGGCAGAGCACCACAATAATCCTACTTTGGTTTTACCTTAAAGTCCCAGTTCATTTATAGGTTCATCATAGGTCACTTTTTATTCATTCTGACTCACTGTTTGGTTTGGAGTGAAAAACGAACAGAGGCTTCCATAAAAAATTACTAGAGGAGCAATTGCATGTGCCATCTGTCAACATCGACTACCAGCTGAGCCAAGTTGGATAATCAGACACTTGCTGAAGCCAGTCAGGTGGAGAGTGAAAACATCTGTTCATCTTTTGTGGCTCAATTTTCAATAAATTTTATTTATTTATTCTGTTCTAGCTTTAGCACCATCTACACCAACCTTTTAAACCCACAATCACAGCCTTGACCAGTTTGATGCTCTGTTTGTATGATGATCCATCTTTGAAAATTAATTCAATCTGTAAATATCCTTCTCCATTTAATTGATTAGGGAGGCTTTAGGGTGGCTATAACAGTCCAGCTTGAAGATCAGGGCAGCACCAGTGCAGAGCTCACTTAGGTGCCACATTCTTCCATGAAAACCCTCAGAGTCAGACGGGTATTCTGTAAAAGGAGACAGTTATGGTGTAGACTAAAGTGTTGTTCTAATGGGTCACCTTTCCGATAGTTTAAGGCAGGGGTGTCAAACTCATTTTAGCTCACGGACCACATTGAGGGAAATCTAGTCCCAAGTGGACCGGACTGGTAAATTAAAAACAACTTCAGATTGTTTTCTTTGTTTTAATACAATCAATATAAAACAAAGCTGGAGCCTGAGGACAGTATATTCAAAATAGTACAAGTACAACACCTGAAGTGTACTTGAAAATTCGAAGAAAAAAAAATCAATAAATTAAAAAAACATAGTGATTCAAAGAGCTTACAGATCACATGGCTAGATCAGTTTTATGCAGCACTTAAAGTATATTTGACTCATTTTACTTCACATCTTTTAGCTTTCACCAGCAACTCAACATCAGAAGTCACATCCTGAGTGGTAGCCAACTTCAGGATGTGATTCAAGTTCTTGTGTGAGCCTTGAGCGCAGCTTTGTTTTATTTATACTCATTACAGAGGAAACTTGCTCACAAAGATAAGTTTATTTTCACTCTACATTGTAAAGTATGAAAATAAAGTTTACACAACCATCTCGCGGGCCGGATCTGGCCCGCGGGCCGCATGTTTGACACCCCTGGTTTAAGGCATCAAAACACAGTGGTGAATAAAGGGAGACGAGGCAGTTTGGGCTTGCTTTTAGCACTCCCTGGTGTCCGTTTAGTAAAACCAAACACAAAACTCCTCTCCTCGCTGTGCGTTTGTCTTTTTAACACCTTAATCTAACAGTTGAAATGTCTCCTTAGCCTTCATTAGTGTCTACAGCAGTGATTCATCACTCAGCTGTGTTCACGATCTAAAACAGGGGTGGGGAACCCTGGTTCATCGAGGGCCGGTATCCAGCATATTTTAGTTTCAAGTCTGCTTCAACACACCTGATTTTAATCAGCAGGTGATTAACAGGCTTCTGCAGAGCTTGATGAGCTGCTGAACAGGTGAATCAACCGCTGAATCAGAAGTGTTGGAGCAAAGACATGCAGGGTACCGGCCCTTGAGGACCAGGGTTCCCCACTCCTGATCTAAAACATGCAGGAAACATGCTGGAAGCAGACTGCAGCGCCAGGTGCAACAGACCGGGCCAACAACTCTAAAGTTGCAGGTGGAATATTCTGGCCACAGGGGGCCTTTCATTAACCCTGTAAAGGGGTAATTTTAGCACATACTGACTCGAGGAAATGATTTAAAAATATGAAAAAGTTGCATAGTGTCTCTTTTAAGAGCAACTTATCCCAACCCTCCACACATTTTGGTGTTGTACAAGACTTAGAACATGTTTCCATAAGATTAAAATGGTATCCAAGAAGCTCAGGAACCAAAACGCCCAGGCCATAATTCCACTGAAAATGTGTGTTCTGTCCTAAAGGTAGGTGAAACAAAAACCTACACATTTTGACGAAATCTAAGCAATGATTATGCTGGAATGAACTTCCACAGTCTAAATTTGGCCCAGATGTTTATTCACAACACACCATGGTGAGGGTTTAAGAACAGACCATCAGTACTAAAATGGTCTTGGAATTAAAGCTGCTAGAGCAAAGTTCTGCCCCTTAATAACATTCTAACAGAGTATAGCTATAAATATATTGTGGAAAAAAATAAATAAAACACCTCCGCCAATGACTCGTTTCAGACTAAAAGCAACTATTGGACCATCCGGTTGTCGGTCTCGCAGAACCTTTGCACTTCCCTAGGTCCTCCATTCATTACGCACTTGCATATTTAACTACATAACACCACTGGTGTGAGAGGTTTGCAGCTAAATAATACCAGAGAAGGAGAAACAGCCGGCTGCTACCACTTCAAGGACAAACTACCAGAGTCTCAAATTCAAATTCAAAAATACTTTATTAATCCCAGAGGGAAATTCAACAAAACTGCATTTAGAGTCACTGACAACAAAAGACGTTTGGAAGTAGAAAACGGTGACTGGTGTTTAGCACTATCTTGTTTCCTCCGACAATGTGGGTTTCCGGTTCCGACAGAGGCGTTTCAAGAAGGATACCAGAGGGGAGGGGTGAGTGTTCAAAACCTAGCTTGTTCTGTAGAGTCACTATACCAGTTTTAAACCTCAGTGCACCGTACAAATACACCTAAAACCATCAAAGCACCAAATATTATGACAAACCAAACCTTGTGTCACTCTCAAAACGTCTGACCATAGAAACCACTTCTAACCAAAGGTTGATCCTTAACAGTCTTGGTCATTTACCTCATAGATTTGTCCATTTTATGAAAAAAGTGACCTGCAGCTTGTACACCTTGGTGAGCAAAAAGATATAAGGAACAAAATTTTAAATAAAGAAAGACAAATCAAAGGACTCTCAGATGCAGCTTGAAAGATTTATGAAGTTTTAATATAAATTATGGTGCGTTAGCCTTTCTGGTAATTCTGGTGATAACTCGCAGTAGCAACATGGTTCCCATTCTGCTGTTGGCACAGAGGCGGGCCGGCCATTTGTTCAGGACACGCTGATTGAGCTGTCAAAGCACACGCATGCTTACAAAGGCACACATACTTCTGGAGACGTGCGGATAAATCATTCCTACTCAGGCATGTGCTGGCTTTATCTCTGCATATCTGCCAGTGTATAAATCGCAACGAGCCAAGCGCGAGGGAAGGTCAGCGGAAGACACTCTGTGAGAATTAGAGGAATCAGCTGGGCTGAGTTGGATGGGATGGGTCGGGAGGGAATCGGATCCGGTATACGGAGAGACGGGGAATCACGGTAACTGAGGCAAGAGCGAAACAAGGCTGTCTCTAAAGGGGCTTGTGCTTGTTCTGACACTCTTACAGCACCTCGCGGATACACTCCATTACACCCACAGTGAAAAAAACTCAAACACACCGTGGTATGTTTCTTTTATTCGTCCCTTTCTCTTCACCCTGACCACTAAGTCAAAGTGGCAGCCTTAAGAGTGATGATGTGACTGGGACTGCTTGGAAGAGTTTATTTCTGGAGATCTGACGTATGATCTAGGTCTACTAAATTTATATTTAGGCCCAATTTTTCCAGATTGTTAGGTGCATTTCTGTAGTACACGCCTTTCTGGTGCACTTGTGCTGATAACACTTATCCTCATTTGTTTGCTGTGTGTTTGTGTGACTGTACGTATTCTTATGGCCTGCCACTGAACAAACTCATTAAGGAACAAACTCTGCTTCAAACCAACCAGAAAATTACCTCCCAAGTCGAACAGGACGACCCAAGGACAGACGAGCAGCGCCTCTGCCACATCCAGTCAGAGCGCAGAGCCTAATGAAGGCTTAGTTGGCTTATCCAACGCTTAGGATGTGTCACATTCAACACCCCACTGAATGTAACACCAGCCTTATTGCTTGTTGTAATTTAATTTTAGGAGTTTCTGAAGAAAATTTCAACATAACATAAGCAAGTACAGCTTTGTAATGGCCTGCTGCCTAAAAGCTAAATGCAGCATCAACCAAACGGGTTGAGCAGAAATTTGCTGAGGTGTTAGTTAAGAATGATACATCTGTGCCGGTTTGGTCAGGCCTTTGCTTTCTAGGAAGGATCTAGTGACGGTCACCTGTGTCTCTACTCTACCTCGACTGCTGTAACACCCCGTATGCTGGGCTGTTAGCCCTCGCTGTCACGGCTGCAATTAGCACAGAAGGCTAAAGCTGGAATCATTTGTGGCATAATCTGCTTAACGGTCTTTTGCTTCTTTGCTTTTACTGTTTTTATCTTTTGCCTTTATGCTTTTATTTTGGCGATGATTTTGGGAAGTCTCCTCTTGTAATATTTTATAGTTTATGATGTTATCTGTTTTTAGGGTGCAACACTTGACTGGTGGTAGTATGGTGTGCTGTAAATGAATGAATGAATGAATGAACGAATGAATGAATGAATTCACTGACTGCTAAATAATATAAACTTTTGTTTTCTTTAGCGAAACACAGACATACTTAATTTTTTGAGACAATCCAATTGTCACCACAAGAAAAAAAATGTTACTTGACATTTAATGTCTTAAAAGGCACAGAAATGACTGACCTGGCCCGCCACGCCAGTGCTTTCTTATGGGAAGCACGCGACCTGGTAACGCTCCTACTAAAATAACTCCACCACCTGAGAATTTTAACCGGGCTAATCAGCGCTGAGTATCGTAAGTCACACACCTCGCTCAGCTTTTCATAAACAACAAAGACGGCGTCTGAGTTCGCTGCGGCTCTTTCCTCTGCTCTAAATGACTTGGACATGTCTTTAAAACCAAAAACAAGAAGAAGAAGCGCTAAAAGCCTTTCTGCTAAAGTAAGATGTTTGCACCGTCACCAGACGCCATCTTTGACTACCGATAAAAAACAACATCCAGTCGTCATATCCACCTTTTTTCTGATTGGTTATTTTTGAGCTGGCTAGTCCCGCCCCTCATGGTGGGCGGATCCAGACTCGTCCTCTATGTAGAATAGACAGAGGACGAATCCGGCAGGCCAGGCTACCGGTTTACAGCTTTTGACCTACAGTTTAGTGCAGCAACCGCTGACTCGTTGATTTGCATACTTTGAGAACTAATGAAGATCATTGCAACATTGTGTGAGGGTTACATATAGATGGCTACCTGTTAACTCCATTATTTATTGAAGAAAGAACTCAATTATAACCCGAATGACACTTGAAAATAGTTGATTTTGAGTGGATATTTAGAGTAAACAGCTGGTCAATGTTTTATCAGTCAATAACACAACTCTTGCTAATCCTGTGGTATTTCTGAGCCAGTAGCTTCCAATTAAGTAGTGTTATCTGGGGAGATGTTGCTGACGGTATCAATACCATCTATGTGACCTTCTGTTCTTCTTCTCGTTCCTCGGTGCTCTCGAGTTGTCTCATCTCCTTCCTTCCTGTACACTTACTGACTTTCCTCTCAGCTCTCATATGTATGGATGTCACTTTTAATTGTTCTTCACCAAACTTTTACTGAGACTGACAAATGTCATGAATTTCCGTTCGGGTTTATTACGAGAGTCTCAGACTGAGCGTCACCTAAATGGTTTAATTATAAAGGTAATTGTCGCCGCGTTGTAGCGCTGGTGACTCAACGGAGTACGATTGCTTTTGCTAATGCCCCTGCTAAATCTACAGCAGCCTTCAGTAACAATGTCATTATGTGTATTTGTTTCTTTTTACAGTGAAGACTTGTGGCAGTAATCTTCAGGGGCCTTCAGGGACTTTTACATCTCCCAACTTCCCAATCCAGTATGACAGCAATGCACAGTGTGTGTGGATAATTACGGCGTCGAATCCCAACAAGGTAAATCCCACTCTCCTTGCCTTTTTAATGCGATATGTCTAACAAACGTAGTCTAAATATGTATCTAATTAACAAAACGTTGTTTGCTGTTTTAACTTGACCATTTGTTCATGCAATCACAAGAACGACATCCGCGTGTCTCACACTCGGAGCGTGAGAGTTGGATGTCCTGCTTTTTATGCAGGATGGGAATTAGGGATAATAAGAGTGACCAAAAGGAGAAGTCTGTGCCTGCAGGTTAAGTGGGGTGAAAGTGAGGCCTCTGAAATATTAAACTAGTCGGAACAGCTCTGACGGATCCAGCGAGAGCCATGCCTGACAGCATAGGTTCTGCCTTTCTGAAATGAGCTTGTTTATTCTGCCGTGTTTTAGTGGCTCTAATGTATGGGGTTGAATATTTTACACAAATAAAACAGGCTGGTGTCGAATTCTGTGAGATGAGTTAATCCAACAAAGGGGTCGATGTTGGAAATGTGATTGATGTAAACCCGGTCGCTCTGTGACCCAGGAGGAATCTGATTGGTATTCTGAAATGCATCCTCGTTCAGCGCCAGGTCTCTGTGGTGACTGCACTGTCGTCAAGGGCAACACCTGCATCAGCATGACAGAGCTGTCCTGACACTTCCACGCAAGCACCACAACGCCTCTACACGTATGCGTGTGTTGAAAATGTTGTGTTTTCTGCTACCCTCAGCATTCCGTGACTTTCCTAAAAACAAAAAAGAAATAAAAATAAAAAGCTTCACTCCTAAAGTCCCACACACGGAGCTCTCTCTGTCACCACCCAAGGCCTCTGGTTTATGGCCTACAGCAATACATTCTCCATCCAAGGCTACACCGTGTGACTGCCGAAGGTTAGCTTACTAATACGCTTCTACACTCTTCCCAGTGTGTGTGCACTTGTGATAGACATGAGTCCAAAATGTATGTTTATGTGTTTTGAATGATAATGGAAATGGCTCAACACATTGACCATAATGAAGCTCAGATAGTCTCAAGCTACATCAAGACATTTATACAGTCCTTTTCTGGTAGTACCATATCACACACTGGGATGTCACTCACTACATCACATCCATGTCACATACAACACTTTTATCCGACATCATGTCTACAGGATGACGCGCTGGACTGAATCATGCCATTTACCACCCTACACCGCCTTGTGCAGAGCACGTCTTAGATGGCATTCATCAAAGCAGAGTTCATCAGGTGCCTATAAATGTGTAGAGCCCCGTACATTAAAGAGGTTGGCATCCGTTTAGAATCAAACACCTTGAGTTGGATAGGTGGATCATACAAGGTAACTTAAACTTAGTATTGTTTTGTTTTTTCTGGTTGTTGGTACTGGAGGTGGCATCTGTGGCTGAACCGGTAGAGGGGTTGTCTACGGTCCAGAGGTCATAGGATGGATCCTCAGTAGTTGCAGGCCACATGCCCCATCAATGTGATACAAATCTGAAATCTGAATTTGCGTTATTATGTACACACAACACACACATTTACGCTTCTGAGATGATTTCATTCACTGTTCACATGACTAAACCATTATACATCCCCCCCCACCCCCCCCGAAACAGGCAAACAAATGGTGACAAGATGGAAAAAATATCGCTTGATAATATCAGCCCAATTTTATTTATCGAACCAATACCGATATGTTAAAAAAAACTAACATGGGCCGATACCGATATTGATGCCGATATGTCGTCCATCCCTACTAGGAATAAATGTCAACCTCCTCGAAGTTCCTACGTGACTTTACAACTTATAAGTTGAAATAATCACGTGTTGAATGAACAAGATGTTTAAATCATCAAGGATGGCGTTAAAATGAATATTGTTCCTGCAATGATCCATTTTAAATCTGATTTACACCAGATCAGTATCTATGTACTCATACACATTATACCTGGGAGCACACTTTTTCTGCGAGTATTTCACCAGATTGTTCAACCTCCAGCAAAAAACTACAACAGACTCCTTTTCATCAGTGGCAACGGGTGAAGAGGCCAATGTGTGAAACAACGTTTGCGATCGATGAAAGTTTGGTAACCCTTTGTTACAAATCAGTAAATGCATTTTGTCCTTACAGGCTCCCATAGAAAGGAACATTGCGTCTAATATGTTATCGCGCAGAGACTCCCGCCCAAATTTTTATGGTTATGTTACGAAGCCGCCAATATTTTTCAACAACTGGACAACAATTCATTCATTTTCAACATTTCAATGGATATTTCCAGAGATTAATGGTAAAAACCACACGTCGTCTCTTTAAGTCATTTTAAAAATGACCTCCACCTTTGGCCACTGTGTTTGTTGATGAGGTTGCCACAAACAAAGCATTGTTTTTTAGTGCAAAGACATTGTTTTAGCCACTCTGTGGAGAAACTAACGGACTTTTTATAACGCCCTGGTTTGAAATGATCTATAGACAAATATTTTTGATTCTAGAAATCTCAAAGTGATTTAAGAAATATCCTATGGTAACTGAAAATCTGCATAATAAACCAACTTTCGTCACATTAATCAGCGAAAGTCTGGGAGACTCCGTGAGACGGAAGACAGACGAAGGTTTTAAGAAGAGAAGATAAAGGAACAGACATGAAATCAACATAATTACCAAATTCCCTTTGACTTTCATTTGTCTAACACAACGTGAAGAGTCACTTTCACTGTAACAGTAATAGGAATAAATGTCCCTAGACTTGAGTTATTATCCCTGATACTGTCGGTGCTTTTCACTGCTATTCTGTTAAAGACCATTTCCAGATTTCAAATTAATTTATGGAGTTTATTATACAGAATAATCGAAACACGATCGCATAATAAAGCAAATTGTTACTCAAAATTAGCTTCATATGCTAACGCCCCCATTTTTTTGATGGACTCTGTATGGAAATGATGCGGCTAGATATTAGATCCAAGCTGTTGGGGAATGGACAAAAAAAACTCTTATTTTTCCTTTTTAAACATTAAAAACTATTTATTTGGAGTGGCCACGGTCTCTATCAGTGGAAACGGCTTTACTCACAGTTGGTGCCAAGCTGGTTTTAAGCGTTTATATCCCCATGTCGCTTTTCGGCTCAAATATTTGAGCTCAGCGTGAAATCGTGGAGAGGGACACGTCACGTGGTGATGAAACTTATTGGGTTTTGAAAAGAGCGTGCTCGGGTTGGGCAGGTGGCAGAGACAAATGCGCTGTGGGAAACTGGCAAGCGGACAACAGGTAACAAGCAACAACTGCCAAAGCAGAATGGGAGCGCCGTCTGCCTGGCACCCCCGCTGTAAAGAGCTGTTCTCCATTACACCGATATTGAGACAACGAGGAGCAGCTTAGCAAACTGGAGGCTGGTCAGCTGTTTGGAAAGAAAAGCTACCAGATGAGAGAGCGTGAGGGACGCCCGAGCAGCTAGAAGAACAAATCTGGGGTAATTGAATAGCCTCAGCTGATCCCGCCTCTAACAGAAACAGCTTTTTTCTTTTTCCAGCTCGTGCCGTTTCATCTTATACCCTCTTGCTGTGTTTTCCAGGCCTGATCCCTCTTTTCCCTTTTTTTGCGTACCAGCTCTCCTCCCACTTCACTCCCGGAGGCTCTGTCCTTAGAATTACCCAGATTCTTCATTAAGGAGCTCAGGCTGAAACCATTAAACTACTATGGAGAAAGGGGGAGGAACGAGAGCACAAGAAGGGAGAGAAAAATACTGTTTTTCATCGTTTCACTTGCATCTCTGCCCGTTGCACCCATTTGCACATTTCTTACTGTCTCCTTATGCCCCGAAGATAAAAAGACACGCGGTTTTGTAGCCCATCTTTTCTTCTACGTGTGTTTGTAAGCCCTATTTCTTCTCCTCCTTTCGTTCCATCCCTCGGCTCCTTCTTTCTCAGGTTAAGTGTTAATGGAGTTCTATAGCTCTCTGATGTTATTGCTTCATTTAGTTTTGGCAGAATGAGCCTTTAGAGCCAATTCATTCTCTCCTGTTCCCATTTAACCTTGAGGATAGTAGAACGGGATGGCCATTACTGGAGTTCTCTTCTCTTCTCTTTTCAGTGTGCTATTATTATCACCCATTAATCCCCCGCTCCATCCCCAATTTGCTTTTGCCTTTTTTTTCTTGTGAAAGTTTCTATTTTCAGTGTTTTCAGTAAATAAACACATTATTGTGTTTATGATGTATTTCACTCATTTAATCACTACATTTGCAGTGGTCTCGAGTAGGAATGAGTGCCTTATAAGTGGGTCTCTGATGCACCCGTTTCAGGAAGTACGAGTCAGCCAGAGGAGGAGCTTAACACGACAGGATTTGGAGACTTATTTCCTGATGTTGGGACACCTCGCCTCAGATTAAACAACAGTGCCTTTACCACTGACTCTGCTTTGCATCATTGATGTTTTATCTCCACAAATAACTAAAGCCTGGAGGAGTTCTGCCATGTGGTGGAGTTGCTAATGCTAACAGTTAGCTTCCACTAAGACGTTCTACTGTTTCCTGGACATTAAACCTAGAATATCAGGAAGTAATAATGAGTACGACCATATCCTCCATATAATGCCGTTTTCTGCTCTGCTCTGACTAGCTTCTGGTTTCAGAAGCAGGAACACCTCTGATCTCTGGTTTAGGGTTAGGTTAAGTCTGTAAGAGGTTTTTGTTGGAACAGAGAGCACAACATGGCGACTATGACGCTGTCTATGGTAAATGGTAAATGGCTTGTATTTGATATAGTGCCTTCTAGAGTCCTGGAACCCCCCAAGGCACTTTACAACATAATCAGTCATTCACCCATTCACACACTGGTGGGGATGAGCTACAGTGTAGCCACAGCTGCCCTGGGGCGCACTGACAGAGGCGAGGCTGCCGAGCACTGGCACCACCGGTCCCTCCGACCACCACCAGCAGGCAAGGTGGGTTAAGTGTCTTGCCCAAGGACACAATGACAGCAACAGACTGAGCGGGGCTCGAACCTGCAACCTTCCGATTACGGCGCGAGCACTTAACTCCTGTGCCACCGTCGCCCTCTAATACAAATGTAGACGAATCTTGGAACAGACTATTTTAGAGTGCCTCGCAGGAATGTAGACATTATTGAGCCACAAGTAAAGAAAAACAAAACTGCAGATCCAGCTTCCCTTTACTTGCAGTGCATTTTGGGGAGCAGGGTCATACGTACACTGTGGATTAAATGCATCTATAGCGCCATTGTTGCATAGCAACACTATGTGGTACGCATCTTTTTCTCCTAATTTTGGCTCAGCACTGATGAGAAAAGAAGGCTCTTGGTTTATTAACACTGCAGAATAAGTGAGACGCAGAGCAGATTTGGGGGATCAACCAACTGCCCAGAGAATATTTCTTCTGTCATGTTTAGGAAAAAGCATGTCCAACGAGAGTGATGAGTTTGCTGCGTCACCATCACAGAAGAACGGTTTTTCCACTTGCCCTGTCAGCGTGGGCCTCCTCTCAGCAGGAGATTCACATGTTTGCTTAGCTGCTGTGACTACAAGGAATCCTGACATCATTTATCAAGAAATGAGTAGAGAAGAGACTCCCTTACTTTGTCACCACGACAACCAAAGAAAGTGCTTTATCAAGCAGAAATTTAATTCTGTCGCCTCATCGGCTAGAAGCCACAGATGGATATGGAGAAGAAATGCAGCAGCCAATTAGTGGAGAGAGGCGGAATAGCAGCAAGGATCCAAAAGAAGTGGGATTGATGGGCATTTACCCCCCCCCCACCCCCCACCCCCACCCCCACTCAATTATGGAAAAATTTTCAGTTTAGAGTCTCGCTGCTGCAAACACAACAAGGAAAACAGAAATACGCATTAAACAACACATTGTCACTAATGAGGCTCCAATCTGAGTCGACTCGATTGCAGCTTCTCTAGAGGAACAAATGTAGGGCTGCAGCTATCGAATATTTTTGTAATCGAGTACTCTATCGAATATTTTTTTCGATTAATCGAGTACTCTAATAAATTACCCTTTTGTATTTGTAAACCATTATATCAAATAGCATGTTATAATTATGAAAGACCTGTTAAAATGAGCAAGCAGTTGCCAGTTATTCTTCAAGTTTTATTCAAATTAGTTTGCAAAACTTCAGCACTTCAACTTTACTTCACAGTAAACAAATGGCTGTGCAAAAAATAAGTACACAACCTGAGCCGATTTCCCCCTCATGCGAGAATCTGCTAGCCTGCAAGCCAGACAAAAACTAGGAGGATAACTGTTGAAGTAGCGCTGCGAGCGGCTGCGGCCCAAACAGAACCAGAACCGCTCACAGTGCATGTGCAAACAGCTCGCCGGCTGTTCCCTATTAACACACGTCCGTTTTAATTTCAACACTTTTTTTCTCACACAATAACAAGGATTGTCGAGAAAGCATGTTTGCCGTGGTTTTGTCAAATTATACTGATCACAAAACATTTATTTACTTTCTTTCGTTTTCCTCTCATAAATACCCATGTCCTCCTGCAGCAATCCCGAAGGACAGCAAACATCAATAACAACACAATAAATAGTCCGACGTTTTGTGTAAAAACTGCTATTTTTAAGCACATTTTAAGTCCGACGTGTTGCTACCAGACGTACGGTGTGAGCTGAAACTGAGTGCTACAACGAAAAAGTTGCACAGTGTCCGCAGAATATATAGAAAAACAGGCTAAAAAGCATTATCTTGTAGAGGCTCCGAGTCCGCTTGCAGAAGTGACATTTACAGGTGCTGCAGCACGGAGGATGTGGTGTTGTGGTAGGCTTAATCCATTTTACAGTATTTATACTGGACTACGTTTTCCGCCTAACGACGTGAAAAATGGTCCCACATCTTGACATTTTCTGTCTTTTTCGCACTCCACCGGGGTCCACGTTGTCCGCCATGGCTTAAGAGAAAGTTAAGTTACATTCGCTACTCTCGTGTGCAGTCCAGTGGGCATGTGCGTCACTTATTTCAGTCCGGGTGAAACATGACCACGGGCGACTGCAAAGCCACGAATTAATTAAATATGAATTAAACGAATCCTCGAGGCAGAGAATTTGACTCGAGGATTTTTTGTACTCGAATTATTCGAGGCACTCGAGGAATCGTTTCAGCCCTAAACAAATGTATAAACAGGGTAACGTAGTCCAACCCTAGCTGTGTTTAATGCTGTGTGAACGGTGCTGATGTGGCATTAGGATGCTCTATAAAAGATGTGCACCAGGAGATAGATGGAACAATTTCACCTCTCTGTTGTTTACTGAGTGGAGAAACGAGGTTGTCGTTGTTTTCTGACTCAGAGTATAAAACCTGCTTGTTTCTGTCACCCGTGTCCAGATACGACGCATTCTCAGTCTGGTATTTTACCTGGTAGATCTGTTTGAAAAAGGGTGGTTCTCGTTGACCATCACTGCAGTTTAGCTGGTTACAAGCCTGAGTTAGTAAAACACAAACAAGCAACAAACCAAAGACGCTCTTCATAGTGAGGCTTAGACAGAGTAACCTCAGTGGTTAAAGTATTAACCACTTGGTGACTGAGTAAATGGATCAATGCATTTAATGGATGTGGGAGTTCTTGTGCTGGGCTAACAGTGTTTTAAATAATAATGTAGGGGCTCATTGGGTTTGATGGAGGTTGTATTTGAGACATTTTGAATGGCGGGAACTTACCAGAGCTTCATGACATCACAAAACAACAGTTTTTTTGGTCTGAGTTTAGCCTTTTGTCTCACCATAAGGGTCTTTATAAAACGCTCTTTTAAAAGCTATTTCAAGTGTGTGTTCCTTTTTCTGTCCCTTTTCTGCGCACAACAAGGTTTTCACCATGTTAATGAAACAAGACTTCCATTCACTTTTGATTCTATTTGGTTTTTATTGCAGGAATCTTAAATCCAACTAGTGTTTTAGTCATCGGGAGCATCATGGCAAACCAATTTCATTTATTTTGATGATATAAATGCATTTAACTATATTCTTCTTGTGTCTACATCATTTTGACTGACTGAAAAAGGCCCATGAGTTTACCGCCGGCTGAAAATGAAAGCTGTACCATTACAGCCAACGTAACCATGGATCTGGAGGCCTGATTTGACTTAAAAGCTGTGAAAATAATTTTGTTCAGCACACAATTCATGTTTGTTTGATGAAATCTTGCTTTTAAATTTGGGGAAAGTGTCAAAATACAAGAACTGTTATGGTCACACTTATATCTTGTTTCCCACTTTATGTTCCTAATGAAGAAATTAGATAATGCCTTAGTAAAGAACACAGCCATCATATATATGGAGAGTGAGATGAAGGTCACACCAAAACCAGCTTGAACAAGTGAGTCTTCAGCTGCTTTTTAAAGGAGACCATTGAGTCCACTGATCTCAAGCCCCATTCCCACCTGTACCGGGTCGGCCCGGGCCGGGTAGCGTAGGTTGTTTACATATCTGGGTGGCCTGGAATTTTCCCGGGCCAACCAAGGCTCATTCTCGGCCCTCTTCCCGAGGGGTACTGCTTCAGGCCGACCAGGGCCAACACGCCCACTGCTGACAAGAAATTCACACCTTCCATTAGAGCAAGCCTCTGATTGGTGGGTAGAATCAGCCCATTCACACCTTCCATTAGAGCAAGCCTCTGATTGGTGGGTCAGCCCACATGGGCTTAAGACAAGGATGTGTGGAATCAACCGGGCCAGGCTGGGGCCGAGTGGGGCTACCCGGCCCGGGCCGACCCGGTACAGATGGGAATGGCCCATCAGGCTCAGGGGGAGAGAGTTCCAGAGTCCGGGGGCCACAGCAGCAGATGATCTGTCACCTTTGGTCTTTAGCCTGGTGCTGCACAACCAGTAGGCTTTGATCACTGGACCTCAGGGACCTGCTGGGGGTGTAGGGACTAAGAAGATCACCAATGTAAGATGGTGCTTGTCCATGTAAGGCCCTATAGACCAGAACCAGGATCTTGAAATGAACCCTTAAATTGACTGGCAGCCAATGAAGTTGGAGGAGAAGCGGGGTGATGTGGGTGTGTTTGGAGGACTTGGTCAGAAGCCGAGCACAGGCGTTCTGAACCACCTGCAGACGGTTCAGGGAGGTTTTGCTCAGACACGTGAAAAGAGAGTTACAGTAGTCTAAGCGTGAGGAGATGAAGGTGTGGATAACTTTCTCAAGTTCAGAGTGGGACAGAATGGGACTCAGCTTAGCAATGTTCCTGAGATGGAAGAAGGAAGAGCGAACAAGAGAACTGGCATGATAGTCCAGGGTGAGAGCTGGGTCAAAGGTCACGCCAAGATTCATGACGGAAGGTTTGGTGTGGGAAGCAAGCTGACCAAGAGAGTCTCTGACTTTAGGAACCAGCTTGTCTGGGACACAGATGTACAGGCAGCCAACGGAGGGCAGAAAAATCAGAGTGATATGCTCACGTCTGGGGGTGTCAGTCAAAATTCGAGCTATCAGCTGCAGCCTGCTGAGGGTTGCCCATGAGAAACCGAAGTAAAAAGCATTGCAGTAGTCGATTCTGGAGCTGATCAAGTTGTGGGAGGCCGGATCTACAGTTGTCTTTCAAACTGTCTCCGCATGCTAACGAACAGCAACTCTGATGTACTCACCGCTACAGATGCCAGTCATCGGGGCAGACCGCCATACTCTGTCGAAGAAAACACAAACACTTCCTTTTCCCAAATAAAGGACTTGAGTACCTCTATCTGCTCTTGACTCAAAGAAAAACCCAAGTCTAAATAGTCCAAAGTTGATGCCAACACTGTTTCAAACCATCAGCATCTTTATTTCAAACAGTCGTAATCACGTCTCGCCCACCAAAACAATAGAGCGCTGCGATTGGCCCACTAAACAGTTCTGTGACTGGCATTACAAGACTCAGAGGGAGCATGGTCAGAATGACATGCAGAGCAAAGTCCTGACGCTTCTGCTTCAATCTGTCCAGAATTCTAGACTACATGTTTACAGTTCTTTACCAAATAAGAGCAATGGTAGTTGAGTGTTAGCAGAAACATGAACAACCCGGTAATCCAGATCTGCTGCAACACACACTGCTACCGAAGACCCTTCCTGCACACGGCCAAGAAACTTAAACAAGACCTACATCCGATCTCCTTTGTAGTGTATTCCACTTGAATTGTCTCTTGACTAGAACACAATGTAAACTTTAGCATGAAATCAGAGGTGGTAAACAGCATGTTCTTAAAAAATTACAGATGCAAAGCATTTAAAACCCTGTAGGGGTTATTTCGTGCTGTACCACGTTAAAAGAACCTGTGAAACTTCTGGTGGTGGTTGACTACGATCATGTGATAAATCCATCGAGGCAACAATAAATGCACGCCCAAAATGAGATTAGTAATGTTATTTGTTAAATTTCAAAAGTAATTTTCAATGAGCACGCGTACGTTCACTGTATTAATAAGGAATAGTTTTGCTATCGAACACCCGGGGTGAGACACAATGAAACAGTTGTTTACTGTTAATTCTTCATGTGTTTGAAGCCGGAGTTTTGTTTATAGGCTTAATAGTCACGGGGAGTTATCAGCTAAGCAAAACCAGGGATTATTGTTGATTATACCGTCATTTTTAAGGTTATGTTTGATTGGTGTGTATATTATTAGTTGGATTAATCTGTCTCTGTGAGCCAGTTTTCTTATTTGTGCAATAATAATAATAATAGCCTTTATTGTCATTGTACAGGATACAACGAAATTGGAGTGCCACTCCCTTGGTGCACAATACAATAATACTACTAAATATAAAGGTCCCCTAAAACAAAACAATAGTAAGTACAATATATACCAAATAGCACACTATATACAGAATAGCAGCTACAATATCATGTAAAAAAAATGGCATTAGAATAGCAGCATAAAAGTTGACGGTGACCTTGACAGTCGCTAAGCAGTTTTAATTGTTTTTATGCTTATTCACTATAGAGATCGCCCTGGGAAAGAAGCTATCCCTGAATCTGTTTGACGCTGTCCCTGAATCTGTGTGTGTGTGTGTGTGTGTGTATTTGTGTGTGTGTGTGTGTGTGTGTGTGTGTGTGTGTGTGTGTGTGTGTGTGTGTTAGGCCACGTGTGTGTCTTAGAAGGACTGAATGATGTGTCAATCTGATCCACGACCTCGCTCACTGATGAGACTGTCAGCTGTGCAGCAGTAGGAAGATCGCTGCTGTGCCTTTGAAGCCCCCTTTTTTAACTTCTTTCCAGTCAAATTAGGAGCTGATGCCGCCTGCGCTCAGTGTGGCTGAAGCTTCTCACGTTGACGTAATGTCAGTTAAAATTAAGTCCACCTCTGCTCCCAAGATCGAGAACTGACGAAGCTCCTGGGTGAAACAGAAAAAACTACGATTGGAGCAGATGCTTTTTAATTTCTTTTTGTTTATCGATGTTAGTTCTGTTGGCAGTATCGTCTTCCTGTAGAATTTTTCATATCGAATCAAGAGCTGTGGATGTAAATAAGGCACAGAACATAGACGGCCTTTATTGGGTCAGGCAGAGTCTTCAGGTTCACGGTAACAACGTACATCAAGCACAGCAGCTTTATGTTTTAATAGAAGCAGAACGGACAAAGATTTTTTTCCTGGTCTTGATGGTTCAGACTTGAAGAGAAACTCAAGCGCAGAACTTCTGGGAACTCCCTTTGTGTGAGACACAGCACCAGTAGGGTTCTGTCCAGGTGAAGTGATGCTGGCGTCCTACTCGTAGCCCTCGTTTGCCTGGTGGTGTTGGTGCACCTTCAGGTACGGCATCCTCTCTTCCGTCAGTGTGCCCTTGGACAGCTGTAGCTACATTGTAGTTCATCACCACTAGCGTGTGAATGTGTGTAAGTGGGTAATTGACTGGATGCGTTGTAAAGTGTCTTGGGGAGTTATAGAACCCTTGAAGCTGAAAGTAAACTGAAACCAGAGGTGTTCAAATGAAATCCTTCCTTTTTAAAACTCCGATAGAGAACAAAGGTATTAGTTCTTGCAGAGTTTATGTAGACCTAAAAGGCATTGGCTCCCGGTTTTGTGTGACAGAACATGAGAGAACAGTTGCTCAGAGCAAACGCGTAACTTCAGTAGCTAATGGTGGCTTCTCACCATTTTCCCAACGGGGGAGTGTGACGGTAGCCAACTGGCGATGTAGGACCCTACCAAACCAGCTTGGCTTGTTCTTCAAGAATTTGAAGCAGGATTGGCCATGTTGACTTTCAGCCCAACCACACTATTGGCATCATTCCAGCGCGGGGAGATCTTCCAGCTTGTAGCTGAGTCTGTTGATGTGATGATGTGAACATAAATGAGGGTAGCAGAGTCGTGGCTGCCTTCACACTCCATGAGGGTTTCTTAATTTGCTGCAATCAGGCAAAGAAAGTGAGATCCTTGAGGGTTACTGGTATTGACTGTACCTTTAAGAATAAAGAACAAAAACAAATAAAAAGTTAATCATGTGTAGCCAGGTGAGGCTTTACATTACAGAAGAGACCGACAGGTCTGAAGCTCACCATGAATCTGGAAATCACAAAATTTATCATAAGAAGACAAATAAAAAGGAAGCAACATGCAGGTTTTGATCTTCTGCCGTCAAAATTCAAGTTTGAAGTATTCCTAGCATCAAAGATGTTCTCATTAAAGCACTCGACTTCTCTTTTCTGCTGTCCTTTTCCACGTTTTCCCCCCTTCTCAGTTAAACCTCCCACCATTCTCTCTTCTCCTCTGCCAAATGCATTTCTCTCTGGTCTTAGATGAAACAGAAAGTGTGGTTAAATAATTCCCGATCAGAGTTCTGAGCTCCATGCTGTTCCTCACTGCTTCATGTGCCGAGCGTAGGTAACCCTCTCATTCTTCATCTTGTGCCACAGATTGAAATAATACCATGCTGCGGGATGCAGAATTGGAATGATTCACCTTCAGTCAAGGATAGTTTGAGCGATATCTGTGATGTGAAAATAAGCAATACCCACAAGAATAAATAAAGGTTTAGGTTGAAATAATTACCGTACGATTTTCTCCAGCATTATTCACTGTCTGTGATTTTTGATCATGCTTGGCATTTCAGTGGCTATTTTTAAGCAGACAGTAAACTTTTCAAACAAAAACTTTTGTATCGTTGCATGAAAGATTTGAACGCTTTGTCATTTAAAAAATAAATTGCATATGAAAAATACCAAATCAAGGAATTCAAATAAAATAAAGTTATGACCATAAAATAAGAAAAAACACTTTTTACCTATGTTACTTTACCTTTACTACCTTTTTTGTACAATTCTGTGGCTAAGGGAGGGGCAGCGATTTTCTAGGGGTGGCCATGACCACCCCTGGCCACCCCTTGGGGGCGCCATTGCTTGAATCTCCAGTTAAAGATTATTCTGCTCATTGAAAGTTAAAGTTTTATCGACAAACCTTGAGTTTGAACGTGTGTCCTGCTCTGATAAGCCATCACCCGAACTCTTCCATGGGATTGAACGCCAAATAGAGATGACTAATTGATTGTCATTACAAACGACGTGAATTTGTTTTGGGTTTAATCTCAGGTGATCCAGATCAACTTTGAGGAGTTTGACCTGGAGATAGCGTACGACACGCTAACTATCGGAGATGGAGGGGAGGTGGGAGATCCTACAACTATTCTACAAGTGTAAGTTTTACATCGCTCTGCACAGAAGTTTTGTTATTTTGTTTAGAGTAACAATAAAATTTCAGAATCTGTCAATGAGACAAACTTTGAGATTTGAAATACCATAACATCCATACAGGTGCTGGCCAGTAAATTAGAATATCATCAAAAGGTTGAAAATATTTCAGTAATTCCATTCAAAACGTGAAACTTGTACATTATATTCATGCAATGCACACAGACCAATGTATTTCCAATGTTCATTACATTTAAATTTGATATTCATAAGTGACAGCTAATGAAAACTCCAAATTTGGTATCTCAAAAAATTAGAATATTCTGAAAAGGCTGAATATAGAAGACACCTGCTGCCACTCTAATCAGCTGATTTACTCAAAACACCTGCAAAGGCCTTTAAAAGGTCCCTCAGTCTTGTTTTGAAGGCACCACAATCATGGGGAAGACTTCTGACTTAACAGCTGTCCAAAAGACAATCATTGACACCTTGCACAAGGAGGGCAAGACACAAAAGGTGATTGCTAAAGAAGCTGGCTGTTCGCAGAGCTCTGTGTCCAAGCACATTAACAGACAGGCGAAGGGACGGAAAAAATGTGGTAGAAAAAAGTGTACAAGCTCTAGGGATAACCGCACCCTGCAGAGAATTGTGACGACAAACCCATTCAAAAATGTGGGGGAGATCCACAAAGAGTGGACTGCAGCTGGAGTCAGCGCTTCAAGAACCACCACGAGGAGACTCATGAAAGACATGGGATTCAGGTGTCGCATTCCGTGTGTCAAGCCACTCTTGAACAAGAAACAGCGCAAGAAGCGTCTCGCCTGGGCCAAGGACAAAAAGGACTGGACTGATGCTGAGTGGTCCAAAGTTATGTTTTCTGATGAAAGCAAGTTCTGCATTTCCTTTGGAAATCAAGGACCCAGAGTCTGGAGGAAGAGCGGAGAAGCACAGAATCCACGTTGCATGAGGTCCAGTGTAAAGTTTCCACCGTCAGTGATGGTGTGGGGTGCCATGTCATCTGCCGGTGTTGGCCCACTCTGTTTCCTGAGGTCCAGGGTCAATGCAGCCGTCTACCAGGAAGTTTTAGAGCACTTCATGCTTCCTGCTGCTGACCAACTTTATGGGGATGCAGACTTCACCTTTCAACAGGACTTGGCACCTGCACACAGTGCCAAAACCACCAGCACCTGGTTCAGGGACCATGGTATCCCTGTCCTTGATTGGCCAGCAAACTCGCCTGACCTTAACCCCATAGAAAATCTATGGGGTATTGTGAAGCGGAGGATGCAATACGCTAGACCCAACAATGCAGAGGAGCTGAAGACGACTATCAGAGCAGCCTGGGCTCTCATAACACCTGAGCAGTGCCACAGACTGATCGAGTCCATGCCACGCCGCATTACTGCAGTTATTGAGGCAAAAGGAGCCCCGACTAAGTATTGAGTGCTATACATGCACATTCTTTTCATGTTCATTCTTTTCAGTTGGCCAACATTAGAGAAACAAACATTTTTTCATTGGCCTTTAGAATATTCTAATTTTCTGAGATACCAGATTTGATGTTTTCATTGGTTGTCACCTATAAATATCAAAATTAAACGTAATAAACATCGGAAATACATTGGTCTGTGTGCATTGCATGAATATAATGTACAAGTTTCACGTTTTGAATGGAATTACTGAAATATTTTCAACCTTTTGATGATATTCTAATTTACTGGCCAGCACCTGTATAAACAGATGTGGCACTCCCTTAAATAAATACAATACAACTGATTTTAGTCCTCACATAAGAACATTTTCTATAATTATAACTGAGCTCTTTCACTTTCACACTGACCAGTTGCCCTCATACTGTTGGTCTGTTTTAGCCTCCTATTGTTTTATTGTATGTGAAAATGTTCAAACACTGCTTCATTTATTTGGAAGTCTTATGTAACACCAGGTACTCCAGAATACTTCATCTACTTCGACATAACTGCGTATTCAGATCATAAAGCGTCAGGCTACATCCTGTGTAGCTGTTTTTTAGACATGAACTGTTCTTGACTTCAGAAATCACTTTGAAGTTTCTGAAAGGAAAATGAATGTCGACTTTTTATGAACAGATTTTGGTTTGTTGATGTTTTTTTAGCTTGAGTTTTCAAATAGAAGAAAGAATGTGAAGTAAGGACGTGCTTTGTGGCTCCTGTTCAGAATGTTCCAGCAGGTTTTTATGAGGACAGTGGTTTAATAGTTATGTCTTTTATTCTCCAGCCTATCAGGAAGCTTTGTCCCTGACCTCATCGTCAGTATGACCCACCAGATGTGGCTGCACCTTCAGTCGGATGAGAGCGTTGGATCTATTGGGTTTAAGATTAACTATAAAGGTAAGTGCTGAGTGTGCACTTTCAACAGGAAAAGGAGAGAAGGGGACAATCACTGCATTTGGGTAAATGGAAGGAAAATACTTAGTAGGTAAAGGGCTGAACTTTGAGTCAACTTAAACTGCCTTGATTATAGTTCCTGTGCATTAACTAAGGAGGTTTCTCAATGTCAAGGCACTTGGCCTTGCGAGGCGATGTCTTGCGAGGCCAGGCTCCTTGCTTACGAGGACACTGTCCTTCCTTGGTCAAAGAAAATGGTTAAATGGAACAGACTTGCATCACGTGACCGCAGCTTCCACTGCGGTCACGTGACGTCATGTGACACGGGAGATAACGCTATATTTTATACAAGTTAAGTTTCAATATGAATATATAATGAGCCTTTTACTTTTTGAATTGTGTATATGTTTATTAAATTAAATATATAAGTGAGTTACTAACCGCTAGCCACTGAAGCTGCAACTACTAAGCAACTAACCAACAATAGATAATTTACTTTTAAACTTGAAAATTGTCCCCGAAGTAGCTGCCTGCTTCTGATCCCGCTTCTTTCTGAAAATACCACGGTGTGTTCTGGGTAATTTTTGACCAAGTCTAGGCTACAAGACACCTCCCGTGCATCCTTGCTCAGCTAGCTAAACGGCTAGCTAACGGAGAACACGCCTCAGTAGAACATGAACATTGGAAGACGTCTTGGTGGCTCCCGATGACGTATCTCCTAGGCAACCTGGGCGGGGCCAAGAAATCAATGCAAGGTTCCTTGGCATTGAGAAACACCCTAAGTGTAGAAACCACAGGAAACAATTTTGCCCCCTAGTGGCTGGCTGCAGTATAAGAGTAGCACCTATTGGTACAAACTTGGAGGTAGTCGGAATATTATACTTTTTGTTTTGTTGCGGTGCTTCGTGAAATTTCAAATTTTTAATCATTGTCCAACAAACAGTGCTAAATATTAATAATACCTAGAATTATTTACAAACACGTTAAATTACCAATGTCTTCAACCAGAATCTGACTGGCTTTAACCTTTGGAACCACAATGCCAGTGACGTTAATATTATTTACGTGGGTTGTAAAACATCCTTAGAATTGTTCGTAGGGCCTTGTTGCCAGAACTTTGAAAAATATGTGCAAAATGTGTGTCCCAAACACCTTGGACATCCAGAGCAATTCTCACTTTAAATTCAACAAAAAATAAAAAGTAAATAATGCACGAGAACTTTGGGGGGAGTTGGCAGTTAATAAAACTAAGTTGTGGAAATATGATGAGAAGTTTGCACAAAGTGGCGTAAGTAAGACACTTAAAGGTGTGGTTCACTCATTCAGTCAAAGCATCTGCAGTGGTCTCTAGTAGGAATGAATGCCTTGTAAATGGTTCTGGGGGGCTATACCGGTGCATCTGTTCTAGGAACTAGCTGAGACGCACATCACAGCTGAGCTTCAGACGGCAGTTTTTGGAGCCTTGTTTCCTGATATTTGGACATCTCACCTCGTATTGGATAACACAAGCCTGGAGGAGTTCTGCCATGTGGAGAAGTTGCTAATGCTAACAGATAGCTTATACTGCCGTTTCCTGGATGCTAAACCAACAACAGCCATCCCCATTGTGAGTCAAGATGGGTGTGTTACATAACAGTGGGACGTAGATCTGTCAGGCTTTTCAAACCCTAGAGTTTCACCATTTATTTTCTATCAGAAGCGAATGCAGCAGACAGGTGTAGAAGACTGTTTCAGCCTGCATGAAAAACTCAACGCGACAGATTATAATCAGAAATAAAAATAAAGTTAAACAAGAGGCCTTCGCAGCGCTTTCGCTGCTCGGGCCTAAAAAGATAGAAACGTTTTTTTTTAGTGAACCACACCTTTAAAGACCAAGCATGTTGGTTTGGTGGTCTTTGGTATGATCCAACCCCAATCTCCCAGTCTCAGGACAGACATTCATAACACTAAATGAGCTGGTTGCTACTTCCTCGCTTGGCTAACACCTGACCTTTATCTTAATATGAGCTGAGAATAAAGTGTTTTTGCTGTTCTGTCAATTCAGCTCCCAGTGTACTTACAATATTAACCTTTCAGGTGTCTGCTGTTTGATAGATGTAGTCTTCGTTTGATCACATTCCATGAAACATGGTTGAGAGCTTTGCTGCACAAATTAACTTTGTGGGCCTCATTTAAGTGTCATCATCTGTGGATTTATTGCCATAATGAGGTCAGCGTGCAGAGTCGGGTAATGCAGTGAGCTTCCAGCGTGCTGTGACAGTGACATACTGGATTGCCCTTTACTGTTCTTCAGATGCATTGCGTTCCAGTGATGGACTGGTGATGCATGATTAAAAGGAAATCATCTGAAAGTTGTTTTAATAGATTTGCAGTAGTGCTACAGTTCTTCGTCTTGTAAAGGCAGGAAATGATCCTGGAGTGTAAATCAAGCAGATAAAAAATAATTTTCAAAAACACCCAAGACGCCAGTTTAATTTAAAATAGCATCTGATTAGTAGCTCCATAATATTTACCCAAATTCTCATTGTTTATTTGTGTTTGTTTATTCAAAAGCAATTACCACACACCCACAGTTTTGTTTATTTATCTTCAGGTTAACAAGGTTTCATTGAGACGATCTGTTTTGCTTTTGCCGGTTTTATTGATCTGATTTTCAGATCAAACACACAGTAGAAGAGAGTAACTAACTGCTTTGGGCATTTGTTGTTTTTAGAGGTAAATTGTAAAGTATTACATTTACAGTAATCCCTCGCTACTTCGCGGTTCGTTCCTCGCGGATTCGCTGCTTCGCGGATTTTTTCTTTGGAGCATTTTTCAGGGGGAATTCGCAGATTCGCGGTATTTTTCACTGATTCGCGGTATTTTTCTATGCGAAATATCAAGAAATTCTTGTTTTTTTTAGTTTTATTACAAAAAGTGCATTTTATGATGAAATTGATGAAAAAAAAACAAGTAAAAAATTTTTTTTCTTGAGTTTTACCCACAAAAAAAGAATGTGATCATACGATAATTCAATATAGTACTGTATGTCAGATAGGGCGGCTGGATTCGGGAGTTGAGCTTGTAGGGAGCGCGTGGTTTCACAGACGCGGAAGTGAGAGCGTCGGTGAAACGCCGGCTGATCTAGGAAACCCCCGAGCGTTCGAGCGTCAACGAAGTGACACGGAAATGCCGGGCTTTCCAGAAGTAAGTAAGATAACTTACTATGAGCTGATAGTTCGTTGGATTGATCGGTAGGTTGGAAACTCTGATCATGAATCTGAAGAAACGATGACTGAGTGGTGAGCTGGAAAGGCGACTTCCGTTTATAGCCGCGGTTTGTGACGTAGGTGCGACGTGGAGGGAATCCCCGCGAGGGGCATGCTGGGAGTCCCTACTTCGCGGATTTTCACCTATCGCGGCCAGGTCTGGAACGCATCTACCACGATAAACGAGGGATTACTGTACAAACTAACCGCCTCATTTAGTTGCACTTGGTTCCTCATGGTGTGAAATTTCAGTTACTTTTTTCACATTTTTTTACATTGTTGAGCCTAAATGTTAAAACACAAAACCAAACATTATGTTTAGAAGGAAATGTAGATGGATGCTTGATTCTGCTACATGTGATGCAGGTTTTAATAAAGCTTGGAAAATGAATTATTGCCTACTCATGACACTTTCTGAAACAACTGCCGACCATAACAATCTGTTTTCGTTAGTGCGCCGGTTGCTGCAACCGTAGGCTGCACAAAACACGAACATGGTTGCCCATCATGCATTGACTCCATTTGGCTTTGGAGAGTGATTAATCCATCCAATATGGTGCCAATGCTGTTGCTCTCTCCAGCTCCCATTGGTGCCTCTACGTATAGGGAGCCTAAAGCCTGGGTCACACGGGAGGTGGAGGCAGACGCAACACACCATCATATAAAATAGAAGTCATTATAGTTAATAAGATTGGGCACACGGGGAGCGCCGCGCCGTGTCCCAGATGCACCACGCTGAGGCACTGAAGATAGGCGCCAGTCCTATCTCAATCGCTGCAGCTGTTAACAACATTGTGGAGTAATTTACAACAGACATTACGAAGCGGAACGGCTTTACGGCACAAACTCAGCTGCAGGTTAGATAACTTTAAAGTACTATTGGTCTTAAAATATTCAAAAAATAGCGTGCTTACCCATTTTTAATGAATTTCAGTCTCACAAAACACGACGGCAAGTCTGATCACGTATAAACAATAGAGTCTTGTGTGATGTTGTGACTATCGCGCAACTTTCAAGAAGCGCTAAGCAGCGCGGCGCGTCCTGTGTGACCACTATACTTCTCGAAATCTCGGCGCAACGTAGCGTGGCATGTCCCCCTCCGGTGTGCCCCAGACTTAAGTCTCCTCCCTTTCCCGTCGGCTCATGAGTCCCTGGAAGAACAAAAAAATGAATTCAAGTCAACGGGACTAAATCTATCAAATCAAAGATACTTCATTAATCCCAGAGGGAAATTAGAGTTTCAGTACACACAATTCAGAGATCAGACATACATGGGCAAGACACGTGACAAGAATTGGTGACTGTGGTCATTCGCAACCCTGAGTCGCGCTACCTTAATAGAGATAAGAGGGGTTTACATGAGGATTGGTTCAGGTGGAGGGAAAAAAAGGCACTTCAGAGTTTCCCTCCCACTAGGAGGGCAGCTTTGCTCTGCAAAAAAACACCTCAAACATATATGCATCAGACTTCAGACAACACACCATAAGTGTCCACTAGGTGGGGTGGTGGGTTGGGACTATCCCTACTTCAGTTCCTGCAGCCACGATAAGCAGCGCATGTCACCTCAGTGTGGATAGGGGGATATGTATGTATGTTATATATGCATATTTAACTTTATAGATCTAACTTAGATTCTGAATAATTATCTGTGACATAATCTTTCTAAGTTGACTGAATGCAAGCATTATTTTGGATTCAGCTGACAGATCACCGCCATCCCTGATGGTCAATCAATGAAAAATTCAAACTTTAAGATGAATGTTAATGAAACAAATGAGTAAAACAACACAACTGTGCTCATATATTAGTGTGATGGGACTGGATTCAAGGTCTTCCTGAAGTCTCTCGTCATTACTCAGTTCATCTCAGACCATTGTGGGTGGTCGGAAGATTAAAATGGCCTTTCTAATTGCAACATATTACACTAACTAGTGGTTTCATTTATTACTCATCATTTTAATGTGATCCCCCCTAATCTGTAGTCACCCACACTGAGTCAGAGCGCAGCAGGCAGCAGGCTGAAAGCAAAGAAGCTTTCAAATTGAGCAGGAGGAAGCATCAAGTCTGGGAGGTAGCGAGACAAACTCCTGTTGTGGCAGCTGGATTTTTCTCAAACCCCTGCAGCCTGGACACGAAAATGAAGCTTAAAATTTTCAGCTACATAACAAAATTTCTACTTTTTCTCCTCAACAAAAGTCTAGATATTAAAGAAAAACAGGCATCTTTGTCTTTAGCTGTGCTGCCATCAGCTGAGCACAAAAAAATAGTTTTTTTTACATCAGCACCCGAAGTTTTTAGTTGCTTTTATGCAAATGAACAAGTAAAAGAATCTAAATCAAACTGAGAAGCTGGCATTGCACTTTGCCGCCTCCCCCTAGTGAGGAAAATCAGCTGAGCTGATACTCCAAACTTCTGCATTCTGTGCCTCAAAAAGCAAATATTGTGATGATGTGAAATCCTCTTAGATGCATCCTGAACTCACAACCATATAAAGCTGAATTATCTATGTACGGAGTCACTTAAGTGCCACAAAAGATGGATTAAAAGGAGAGAAAATAGGATTAAATATGTGATTAGCGCCCCCTAGCAGCCAACCTTTTTTATCTTTTAGTTTAAATAATAAAAAATCTGCGTAGCAGCTGGAAAAAAGCTGAAAAACCCTCAATAGCGAAATGACTAAAATTTGCCTACATATTTAGAAAAATGATCAATAATCAAGGTGGTTGAAAAAGATGTGAAAAAAACTGAACAAGGGCTGTTTAGGTACATACATACTTTTCAGCTCTTGAGTCCTCATCGTCGTCTTCCTCCGTTATCCGGGTCCGGGTCGCAGGAGAAGCATCTAGGGAGCTCCAGACCGTCCTCTCCCCGGCCACCTCCACCAGTTCCTCCGACAGGACCCCAAGGCGTTTCCGGACCAGATTGGAGATGTAACCTCTCCAACGTGTCCTGGGTCGACCCGGGGGCCTCCTGCCGGCAGGACATGCCCGAAACACCTCCCCAGGGAGGCGTCCAGGAGGCATCCTGACCAGATGCCCAAACCACCTCAACTGACTCCTTTCGATCCGAAGGAGCAGCGGTTCTACTCCGAGTCCCTCCCGAATGTCCGAGCTCGTCACCCCATCTCTAAGGCTGAGCCCGGCCACCCTACGGAGGAAACTCATTTCGGCCGCTTGTATCTGCGACCTCTTTCTTTCGGTCATTACCCAAAGCTCATGACCATAGGTGAGGATCGGGACGTAGATCGACCGGTAGCTCTTGAGTGCAAACATAAATAAAAATCTATAAAAATTTCATAACATACATTTATACAAAATGTATACAAATTTCCACATATTTTAGCAGAAAATTCCACTAATTAACGGATCTATTCATTATGTTATTATTATTAGTAGGTGTAGTAGAAGTGGGAGTAATAGAAGGAGTAGGAGTAGGAGTAATAGAAGTAGTAGGAGTAGTAGAGGTAGGAGTAGTAGGAGTAGGAGTAATAGAAGTAGTAGAAGTAGAAGTAGGAGTAGTAGTATTCCAATAAAATGTGAAAAAAAAATTGTGAATAAAAAATAGGTTTTCAGGTATTTTAAAAATCACTTGACATCTGTGAGATTTTTTTTTATGTTTCTAATTTTAGTTGTAATTATTTTCCTATTTAAAGACATACTATGTAACTTTTCGTATTTCTAAATTGTTTTCTTGAGCCAGTGTGTGCTAAAATGAAAGATTACAAGGTTAATGAAATGTCCCTCAGACCTCACTACCCCCTGTGGCCAGATCATTCCACTTCCACCTCCTTTTGGGAGTGTGCTTCCAGCATGATTCCTACATGATTCCTGCATGTTTTAGATCATGAACACAGCTGGTTGGTTTAATTTAGTGATGAATCACTCCTGTAGACACTAAGGAATGCTGTAGAGATATTTCAGCTACTAGATTAAGGTGTTAAAAAGACGAACGTACAGGAAGGAGATGAGTTTCACTTTTGGTTCTACTAAATGAACACTAGGGGGTGCTAACATGAAGCCAAAACTGCCTAGTGTGCCATTAGCTTATTTCTTCCTTCTAGCTTTATTTTGTGTTTCCAGCCTCTGAGGTTTTGACCAACCAGGCCTGTGAGCCCAGAGAGGTTGAACTATTTTAGTTTAACTGTATCAAAAAATGTGTAAACTTCACTTACATTACATTTTAAAGCTTAAGGTTTGCACTGCTTGTTGAAAATGTACAACAGCAGCGTGGGTCTACGCTGGTAGAAATATAACCTAACCTCAGATTTCTAGATTTTACGGGATTGCATTTTTAAATCTATATTTAACTAAATCATTAGGGGCATTTTTGTCCGTTTGGTCAGTGTTTCCCTATTAGTCTGGACGCCTTTTTAACAATTCAGTTCTGTTCAATTCAAATTTATTTATAAAGCGCCAAATCACGACAAGAGTCGTCGCAAGGCAGTTCACACAGTAAACATTACAATTCAGGTCAGTTCATTAAGCCAATCAGAAAAAAGTTTCCTATATAAGGAACCCAGCAAATTGCATCAAGTCACTGACTCGTGTCAGAGTCTTTACAGCAATCCTCATACTAAGCAAGCATTTAGCGACAGAGGAGAGGAAAAGTGTTTATGCATACAGTCACATTTTTGCAAAAAATCTCAAATTTTGAAATTCAAATAAAAATTTTGAAGATAGGCAAATGGAACACTGAAAAAAAACACCATACTCTTTACAAGTGGACATTTTATGTCTTAAGGAGCTGAGGATTAACTTTAATACTTTGTTTTATTAATGTAATTTTTTATGGAGGCTGATCCTCACATCTTCTTTGTCATCCGTGTTGTTTTAAAGGAATCAGACAGGGGACAATGCAACATGCATGGCAACTCCACAAACGTGTCAGCCCCTTGTTATTTTTTCCTGGTCTGATGCACATCAGATGAGTGAATATCCCAGAGATGACTTTATTCTAATAATTCATACTGGATCAACGGGTTTGGGGCGGAAACCTTCCAATAGAATCTTCTTCAGAAGTAATGAATTTTTCATGATGCATCTTGGAAGAATTGACTGTCCTTGTTAACTTTTAATATTCTGAAGTCATAATACCTCATAAGGGATTGTGATTTAAATGGATTTTCTCCCAAAATAAGCTATTAAACAATTACTCAGATAAATGAATGTGACTTTCCTGCTTAAACCCTAATGCTGTGAAAAGTTCTGTCAACAGTCATTGCAAGATAAATGTGTTTGTCTCACAGTGGCTGGCTTCATCGCCCACAAGATTTACTATGAAGGTGGGTGGCTGTGTGAGATGGATGTGGTTTTTTGACAAATTTGAGAGAAAAGGGGCCAAGAAGGTGTGTGTGTGCGTGTGTGCGCGTATGTGTGTGTGAGTGCGTGTCTGCGTGTGTTGCTAAAGCTACATCCTTGGACCTTAGCTCTGAAATATAAACATTATCAGTGGTTCTAGCCTTGCTGCCAAATCGCCTGTGCATCACACACTGTGTGAGTGTTGAGGTGCACGTGTGTTCGACAGGTCCTCCATCTGTGAGCCAACCGAGCTCTACCAACAAGCCACTCACCACTTTCACTCCAAGCATTCTCCCTCAGTTGCCTCCTCTCTCTCCATCTCTGCGAGTCCCATTTTTCCTCATTAGACATCTGTCTATCCACCATCCTCCAGCTCCCTCGTCTGTCTGTCAGCTGCTTTCTAATGCGGCGTTGTTTGCCTCCTCGCTTTCTCCCCCTTTTCTGTCTCTCAACACATTTTCTGTATCAGACATCTCCTGTCCCTCCTGTTTTTTTTTACATGACCTGCACCTTTCTCAGTCCGACCGAGTTTCCACGTCTCTCTCCGTTTGTGTTCCTCTCCTTTTGTTGCCTCAGTTCATTTGATATTAAAGCCACAAATCGCACACATGCACACACACTCTGATGCTGACATCACTTAGAAAGACGGTTATTAGATTAACGAGGAAACTTCCAAAAGTGGCCTGCTTAAGATTTAAGCTAATGTTTCCCAGTGTTGGGGATGAGACCCACATTTGGGGTCCGGAGATTATCGGACAAATGAAACAAAATAATTATTCAAAATCTAATATTTTAGCATGATTGATTTCTGATTCAAAACCAGCAGCCTCAAAGGAAGATAAGTAATGCTTTGTGAGTTGAAGATGTGTTTCCATGATGCCCTTGTTTATCTGATTGTTGGTTAGGGAGTTTAACCAGTGGGGTCACAAGTGTTTGTCATTGTGATTTTGTGCGTCAAATGTTAGGAAAAAAAATAAACACTGATCAGAACTAAGAACACGTTTTGATAGTTTGGTGGAATCTGTGTAAAAAGTGTTAAGAAGGCAAATGTCAAACAGAAATGTTAAAACAGCAGTCTGTGGCTCATTAGGGTCACCATGGTGAACATGTCTCATCTCCTTTTACAGCACTTCCAAATAGCCTGGAAAACTGGAACACTGTGGAAATTGAAACTGGAAAACATTACATGGTTAAAGGTGCATTATGTAAGAATGAAGGAGAGAGGATGAATAACCGTCGGTGGAATAGCTCTGTTATCACGTTACAGGAGAATGACACTGTGAGGGATTTATCTCCTCACTAATAGTTATGTCTCTTTTTCTGTTTAATCCTGTATTTCTGTGTGTGTTTTAGGTCAAATAAGCTTTGTAATCTATAAATTACTTTAAGTTAAGTTGATTTGTTGGTGATCATCACTCCTTTTCCTTCTGAGGTCATTTGTTTAAGTGTTGCCATGGAAGCGCGCCCATAGGCAGCCATGATCAGTTCCTGGTGTGCTTAATCAGCTCTACTGAGGGAGAAACTAACTGACTGAAGAGAGGGTGGGGGGAGAGGAGGTTATCTTGTGTTTGTTTAAGCGTAGCTGTTGTTGTTTTGTTTGTTTGAGTTAAGGTAGGAGGTAAATATGTAAATAGATTGCTTGAAATGTTTTGTTGAGATGTACTTTACTGATTGTAAGATTTCAAGCTAATTGTTTCCCCTGCCCATGTCATAATGGTTGGTTCTAAGGTAGCTTTAAAAGGGCCAGATGGATTTGGCACGGTTGTTGGTCGGTTGATTGCTTGTTAAGGGAATCCATGCCCCAATGTCATGGATTGTTTGCATTCAACAACAAAAACGATAAAAAGTCAGAGCTCTGCAACATCCTGGACTCTTGCTTTTTCTTCTGTTAACAAACATCTGGTAACATCCTGAGTGAGTGACAAGGCAGAGGCTCTGTCTGAGCCAAAACCTTACAGACACCCTGTGGTCAAATTTGCTAATGCAGTCTGTTTCTGTAAGTAAAATCCCGCTTTGTCACTGCCGTTCCGTGGGTTTCATGGCTGCTGCCAGTTACAGATCAGCACCAGAAGGTTCTAGCTGACAAGTGAAGATGAGTCATACACATTAACTCATTCGCTGCCAGCATTTCTCACCGTTTTTACTGTTTTTTTTAAGAGTCACAGAACGTTGCGCGCTAGCATGATGTCAATGCCAAAACAAAGAGAAGACTCACCTCTTACATCAGGAAGAAGCCGCGTGTTTCGAGCGTTATCCGTTCTTTCATAATTCGTTGTCGAATTGTGATCGGCAGACGCTTTTCCGGTTCGCGCCTCACTTTTTTTACAGGAACGGCCCAAAACGATTTCCTAACACATGGATGTGTTGCTTCCTGATCATGTGATCTGTGACGTATGCGGATGAAGATCGGCTTCAGGGCTGAGATGTTTGTTCTCTCAGCGCGGGGGCTCGTTCCGATTTTCAAACAGTAAAAAAATGCAAAAACTAAAGTCGTCATTGGCAGTGAACGGTTGGATCTAAAATGACGACTTTAGTCGTCAATGGCAGTGAATGAGTTAAGTTGATAAGTAGAGAAATACATTGTTATATCTGGCGTTGTGGTAGGGAGCACTTACTACGATTATTACGGTAACATTTGGTTTCGGAGTCTCTGGGTCACCATGGCACTGCACACTCTCTAGGATTAGGAATAATTGAGCGTGAGCAATTTCAACACGATCGAGACACTAGACTGTTTTGTGATTATTCCACTATAGAATTCGGACATATTGCCCCTTTAAATAAATGAATTAGGAGGCATGATCTGCAGATTTGGTCTGCATAACTGTGTTTCTACAGTGTTTTATGAAGGGCATATGAGAAATCAAAGTATCCTTCCCGTCTAGTTTTATAGAGAAGAATCTGAGTTCATACATAATGTGTGTGAATGAATTTTGCGTTCTTCTTTTCACTCTGAGAGGATTTGAGTCACAGCAGTGAAACACGCTGAACCACAGAACAAAAACACCCACATTTTGTTGTGAGACGTTTGTGCGAGCAAGAGGAATGTGCCCAAAAAATGTCGCTACGCTTAGACAGCTTACACGTTAGTGTGTGACATCATCTATATGTTGAACCTTCCAGAAGGACATTTCTAAGAAAAATCAAACTGTGATTGTGCAGAAACAATAAAAGAAAGTCAAACGTCAGTTCACACCAAGTCTGATTTTCTGTGACTTGGTTAATCCTCAAATTATATTTCTGCTGTGAAGTCTGCCAGGGCTGCAGGTGATTTCTTACCTTTTTATTCAAAAACATTGCGTCCAGTGGATTGCACGTCCTCACATTGGCACCAAATAAACAGATTTATGTTGCCTTAAGTAATTTGAGCACAAACACACTCACACACTTGCATAGTCGGGACTTTCTGCTGTCTGTTTCAGTCTATCATGAACAATGGGATGTCACAGATGAGCACGGTGACATAATTCAAGAAGTTTACATGAAAGTTTCAGTAAGTTTCTGTCTCCACTATGTAGACATGAATGCATTAGAAGCTGTGCATCTGCGCAAACACGTGACTCAGCAACATTTTGTTGGATTAGGAAAAGAATTAAGGTCCCTTTAGTTTAGATAATTTAATTTAGAATTAAAGTCATTTTCAAGCAAATTACATTTCTCAATATACAATGCTGTTTAAAGCAAATAAAACATTTAATTGTGATCAAATGTAGGGAATTTACCACAGTTTCACCACAGAGTTTAGAGCAAAATGCATTCTGGGCCAATGTCGACACAAAACAGCCACTAGAGAATCGTCTTCAATACCATTACGACTTTTAAAGGCCACCTGGATAGGTATTGGATAAATGTCACCAATAGTGTCACATTTGATTTCAGTTCCCAAACCAATGAGAGAAGTAAAAAAAATCTTTAGTTTTCCCAAATAACAGAGTTTAAAAACAAGTCACAGTTCTCCCTCCGTCTTATAGTGACTAGGAGGCAGCAAGAGAGCGTTCTGTTGCTCCAACCATAAGCACATTCATAACCACTGGACTGATAAAAGAATATTACCTACTTATTAAGTTATTAAAGTTCTATAGTCAATAAAACATGTTTGTTAAGTTATTTACACAAAAGCCCTCTCACTTAAAGTTTTCTCAGCAGATTTAATTCTTTTTATTTTCAGTACCTTCCAGAATGTGCCGTTTCAGGGCTCTATCACTTTAAGAATAGCTGGAGATGGCCACGCCCACCCATTTCTCACTCAGGCTGCTAAAAGCTGAGAAGCTCTGATATCTGGGAGGGGCTCGGCTCGGAGCAAAGCTGCTGCCCCTCCCCTCTCTAACTCGCACAGGAGAGGTGGTTTTGTTCTAATTTACCCTTCTGTGACATCACAAACTGGGACCTTTTTAAACAAGATGTTGTAGCACATAATTCCTAAAACCACTTACAGGAGATGGATGGATGAATTTTCTTTTTCAAGTTTGTAGTTTATATCAAGGTATTAGAGACCCACATGGTTGTACAAATGTAAGTTTTATATAATAAGTCCCTTTAAATGAATTAAGAGACACTTTTGTTCTTGATAAATGTGGCTGTTTTTTTTATCACTGATATTCAATTAAACCAACTGGACATAACTGTGTCATACCAGTCACCTTTAAATGACCAGTGGTAGCCAATTTTGGTTACAATGCATCGACATGTAAATTAAAGGCAAAGTTTCTTTGTTTATGTTTTTTTTTTGGGGGGGGGGTTGGTCATTGGCGTTTCTAAATATTTTCTTTTAATCTAAAATAAATTCTGTATTCATTGAAAGAAGGCACCTGCATAACAACATCATAGACCTCCCTTTGCCAACCTTGCCCTGATCATCGTCCTTACAATAAAAGGTCTACACTAGTGCTTGTGTTCAAAATGAAGCCAAAACAAGTGGTGTTTATCCTTCTTTTGTCGCATTTTGTGTCCTTTCGACATTAGTAATGTTCATGATTGCAAGGTAAACAACAAAGGACTACTAGTGGGTGCACTTTGGGTTTTGATAAACAAATCACATTCATGGAGCCGTTTTATTCTAATATTATGGAAGCATTACTTGTTTATTCTAACATTTTCACAGCCTCATGCCAGAAATATCCGGTCTGCTCTGTTAAAATCAGCCGGTTGGTCAAGAAGAGCAAGATGACCGCGCGTTCAATGTTTGCGATGTGCCAAACTAGCCAACACACAAACATTATGCAAATTTTCTTCATGATAATATTGTTAAGTAAAGGGAGGAAATGGGCAGCTCCAGGCAGCTCCGGATAAATGGTTTCTGCAGGAATGACTAATTCCCTTTTGTCTGAACTTTGTAACGTTGTGGAGAGTTGTGCACACAAAAAGCTACACGACGACCTAAGGGAAAGGGAAGAAACAAAAATAATGATATAACTTCCTTTTTAAATTAGAAAATATTAAAGTTAGTAATGCCTAGACGCGTACCTGGTTGGAAAATGGAAAATTAAGTCTCAAATAGGTCATTCCAGAAGATTACAATAGGTATTTCCATATTTATGAGGTTATTTGATTTATTATAGCTCTAAATGCATTTTGATTAATTTTCTAAGGGTGTAAGAAAGAAAAGTATTGTACATTTCAATGTGAAGCTCTTCAAAGCAATACAAAGATAGCCCAGTATCAGGTAAGTGGAGGGGTTTTGTCTGTTCAATAATGTGAATAAATGTTAGCATTAAATTTGAATGACCACCTTTATAAAACAGACAGAAGGCAGATATACGGGTGCTGAGTTTTCTGGTTCCACGCACGCTTTTAGATAATACGTTCTCAATAAAAATCCACCACAGAATGGTATGCATTATTAACTCCACCACTCATATTCTAAGTAAAAAAACAAAAAAAGATAAAGGCGTATAGAGATTGAGGAGGTATGTGACCAGCAGCTATCTCCATCCTTCATCTGTTTTTTATTTTTTTTGGTGATCTGAGTTTTGATCCCACAGGACCTCCACCAGTATTCCATCATCGCCACCTCATCCTACTTTTGAGGTTTTAAGTGCTGCAACAGGGTGGGGATTTAAATCTTCCCTGCTGCTTTCTATAATTTAAAGGCAACAGCTGCCATTTGGATTGTTGCAGGAATCAACTCCTCGAGGATGGGGTGGAAAGAAAAAGAGCTGCAGCTTTACTCTGGAGTAGTAGATAATTCCGGCTGTTTGAAACTGACACAGGTGCCTGTTTGCCCTCGCTCACCCACGATTCACTGAAGCATTGTTTTGACAAGGGATGTGGCCATTAAAGACACCTCAGATTGATTGGACTGCCAGGGAGACAGCAGTGTGTGATGAATCTTTAGAAATGCCAGACGGGAGGGCTGTGCAACAAGATATAGGAGCTATCAGTCAAGACGGGTTCAAACGGGATAATATGGATACTTTATTATTATTACATGTGCAACCAAAGATCAAGCAGTTAGCGTAGTGTGCATGAGTGGTGTTTAAAAAGCACGTTTGAGGGAATGTTGGATTATTTAATATTCCCCCATACAAATTATGCCTGAAAAAAATGTTAGTGCAGATTTTTGCAGATTTTCACTGCTTTTTTTTGTGATCAGATGCAAAACTTACAAATTGTGGCACAGCAACCTGTTGTGTCTACCACTAGGGGGCAGTGTGGGAGAGGAAAGCATCGGTAGGAGAGAAGAAGAAGGGAATGAAAGAGTTGAGATGGATGCCTGATTGTGCTGCATGTGACGCAGGTTCAAACAAAGCTTGGAAAAGAAATTCCTGCCTACTGGTGTTACTTCTGGATGAGGGACAGTATGGGACATGTTTACAGTGAAAATTCAAACTTTCACGATCAAACAAAAATACTAATGAAATCAGTGAATTTGTTTTAACAGCCCACCTAATAAAGATACTATACTTTATGCCAACAGTAAAGCTGATTACAAGATTTGATGGAGTACAAAACACACAAATATCAGGCTGAAGTGATCACATCGCAAATGAGAAATTAAACAAAAGTTTTTTATCTACTAAAAGAAAGGCTAAGTATTTCTATCATGATCGCCTTCTGTTCATTTAAAATTCACATTCATTCATCCGTAAAATGGAATCTTTGGACTTAAAGCAACTCTAAATAAGTTTCCCAACTTCTCTCTCCTACTGGTTGAAAGTGGAATTGCTGTTGTAAACAACCCTCCCACAACCTAACAAGGTAGCATTAACAAGCTAATGCTATCATGAGCCAAATTATGCTAACTAAGCCCAAAGTAAATATCCACACAACCGGAGCAGAGGCAGTGACTGATGCAGCACGAGCCGTTTTCAGCTCTGTCTTGTCAAATGCACCACGTACGTTACGAAAAAAATCGACTTTAAAACATTAAACCGAAAAAGAGGCGAGCTGAAGAAAACCTAGGGAGCACTGAAGAAACGTGAGCAACAGTGAAGCAAGCACAGAGAGATCTGTTAATGTCTGTGACTACGTTTACATGCAGCCAATATCCGGGTTATGATCGGGTTAAGGTCGGTATTCGGGTTTCTGAGTTGATAACCCGTTTACAAGCATAAATAGAAAGAGTTACCCCTAACTTGCATAACCCGATTTAAATACGGACGTTGGGGTAGCGTCAGGACGTATGGACTACATCAAGACGCAATATGCGTCGTTTCCGGTTCTTCTTGTTCCGGTATCCGTAACTTTTCGGTTACCTTCTTGTATATTTCGCTGTCTCTGTACTTTCGACCGTCAACAAAAGACATAATGTTCATACTTTTCACCAGACCGATGAAGACAGAGGTTTCCTCGTCACTCCAAAAGTGTGGTGCTGTGCCGCGACTCGCCATGTTGCTCCCAACGTGTTGTTTACTTCTGGTGTTCTGGCGCATACAAGACGTCTCGCTACTCAAAAGACCAAGATTCCTTGCAAACAGATCATGCGCAGAACACACACTTTGATGGGGATATCCCGACATTCATTTACATGACCAAACATTCGGGTTAGAAAAGGGTTACCCCAGGTGTAGTAACTGGGTTTTTAAAAACCCGGTTATGAGCATATCCGGGTTTTTGGCGGTGTTTATATGGCCGTGCGGAACCGGGTTATTGTGAATATTTGGGTTTTAAAAGGGTTACTGGCGGCATGTAAACGCACTGTGTGTGTGTGCGTGGATGCATGGGCCGGACTGAGCTCCCGGCTGCAGAGTTTTGTGTGTAGGGAGGGGCGGGCGCTCTATGTGACTGGCCAATCACAGAGCGTGAAGACAGTCTGTTACCCAATGAGGATTTTCCTTCAGCACAATTACAGATATTTACGAGTTTTACTCCTTTTGCGCTCGTATTCGTCAAAAATGCTTTATTCTTACTGGATACTCGTCTGAAATGAGTATCTGGCTCATCCCTAGTAGCAACAAAGCCAGGTCACCCTCAGTCAGCGATTTCATAGCCTCCTTTAGCTCCCTCCAACTAGCGTAGGCCGTGTCGATGTTCACTCTGGTGTTAGCTCTTTGCCTCACCTCTGAACACACTACTCTCTTTTACTTCAAGGCTCCGCCATGATGCCAACACAGAAACATCTTCTTTATTTTTTTTCTTGTTCTTTTTATTGATTGTCAGCAAACTAAAAAGCAACCGCTAGCCTTAATATTAGATGCTGGTAGAGTAAACATCTTCTGCAGGTAAAGAGCCCTCCCTAGTGCACATTCTGGAACCACAAAACTATGAATTGTAGTTCCTGGTCAGCCGAGGGCTACAGAGTGCTGACCACTGTGAAGCTGCTAAAGGTTTTGACTCAAGAACCACTGAAGCCAGTTTGAGAGCAATAGCTTACCCCCAAATTCCACTACCTCCGCTCCGCTCCGACACGAACGCCGGAGCAAAATCGGTCCCGTTGTAGTCAATTAGAGCAATTCCACTACTGCGGCCGTGCTCCGGCAGTGCGCCGACCTCTGTTCCGGCAAAAATAGAATCGATCCTATTTTCGCCGGACGCCGGAGCACCTCCGCAGTAAATGGACAGAAATCACAACCGCCCAACAGGAAAAGGAGCAAGCACAACTTCCGTTTTTCACAATAAATCGATAAACAAAAGGCGTTTTTTGTTTCATATGAACAGGTTTAACAACTTTTAACAACTATCAATGGCGGCTGAAGTTTAAATGCACAAAAGTAAGCCATAAATACAGTTTCCACTATCAAAGTAGTCACACTTTGTTGATCCAAACACTGCTGATCTCTCAACACAAATGATGGGCAGATAAAACAGTTCATGTTGATGCTTCTCCCACACAACGGGTGTTTGGATCTAACTTCCGCGTTTATTGCTCGGACTGTATCGCAAGATCTCGAAAATCCCGCGCATGCTTGTTTGCCCACCTCAGGTGTCCGCACCGGAGCGGAGCCGTTGTAGAGCGGGTACCAAGAAAAATTTAGTTCGGAAGCGAGCGGCTGCGGAAGGCGGGGGCGGAGCGGAGCGGAGGTAGTGGAATTTGGGGGTTAGAGCGAGGTATTCAGTTCCGGTCTGGAATCCACCTTCTGGGTCAGAGCCTGAATCTCAGCCAAAGTTCTGAGCTTACGACTCATCTCGACAATTAAATGAGTTTGTGCATTCACAGTGCGATGCATTCCATCCCTGAGCTCCGGGATTGAGCCAATATTCCTCGAAAGCTCGTTAATTTTCCGGTAAGCCAGGTAACCGCTCTGGCCAAACAGCAGGAATCCCGACACCAAAACCACGAATATCCAGACATCTTCAAAATCCTCTACACAGTTGAGAGAGACGTATCAGGTTCCACTGTTTCCAGTGTGTTTTAGCTGTTTGGAGGCTACAGAAGCACGTTTGTAAACAGAAACGTGAAGTCGCCATCTTAAACAGAGCAATAGCCTTTTTGTGTGATATGCTTGTCAGCCATTAGATGGTGCCATCGGATAAGAGAAATACTGCAGATGGATAACTAGGAAACATCTTAACTTATTACTGCCACCTAGTTGCCATGCTATCAGGATGTCACTACTTGGTGCTGGTGGAGGGGGAAAAAAAAGTTTGAAGTCTATTCAACATTTCTTTACAAATGCAGCCACTACAACTATTCTACTGTACTATATATGTGATTTAATTATTTATATGTCAGTTTTAATTGAACAGCCTAGTCAGACATTTGTACAGTGTAAATGTTTGCCTCATCAATGTTTTTTGAAGCATAAATAAAAGGCGAGCTTGATGGTTTGTTTCTGGTAATGAGCCACCTCTGGCTTTAATGCATCCTCCTGTGTCGTTGGATTCTGCGGTGTTCTCTTCAATTTTCTTCTTTTCTCACTTTGTCTGGATCCCATCTGAGTCATATGTCAGCCCTTATTGTGCTTTTTATGGTTTAATATGTGATGTGATTTTATAGGACAGAAAAGATGTCAAGGGGGATTTTTACCATACCGCTGACCTCTGGTTCAAAGGGTCTTTAGTGTGTACGCGTGTGGGTGGGTGTTTTAATGTATGGTTACGTGATCTGTGCGATCATCTATCATCTTTTTTTATTAGTGCTTTTCTCCTTCTATCAGTTCTTTGAATACAAATCAGTCGTTTCATTCGTATCTTATTTGTCTTTATTCTGAACAGTTTTGTTAATCCGTCACTCTTTTGTTTTCACCTCTGCCACCTTTTTTTGTCTAAACTTGTGCATTTCCTTGTTGATTTGCTTAGACGGCTGCATCTGATTCAGTCTGTTTGAGAACTTGGTTTGTGCAGTCTCACTTTGAAGTAAATGGTTTGAAGAAGTAAAGTAGATGAAACACGGTGAAAAAACAACTCAAATTTCCATATTATTGATGTCTTTTAGCACAAAGTCTAACTGTAAGATGGCAGAAATCCACTGAGCAAACACACAAATTCAACATTACGCTTTGTTCTAAATTTTATGTCATTTCACCCAAGTAGTTTAGTTTATATTACATTAAGTTTAAATGACATAAACATTGTATGAACTTGCATAAAACATCATCCACAATTTTAGCCTTGATTCAAAATAAAGGCTTTAAAATCTAAGAATCTTTTTCAACCACTTCTTATTTTTGCCAATATTACAGATTCCAAGAGGGTTCAGTTGAAGGCATCTGAACTTCTTTGGTTTTTGGAGGACATTTAGCTTCTCGTCCCAGGAGCTTTGTCAATTGTGACTGGAATATGGGAGGGTCAAGCTTATTAACTCTAGCCGTCTACTGTTGCTTAACAAGCAATGATTCCCACACAATAGAGGCTAACGATTCCAATAAGTCATCAGGGGGTAGGGAGGAGGGGGTATTCATACGTAGTTTCTGCTCATTCAGCAACAATAGACAGCTACAGTTTATAAGCTTGGCCCTCTCATATTCCAGTCTGTATTGACAAAGCTTCCTATATGAGAAACAAACTTTTCACAAAACCAAAGAAGTCCAGTTGTCTTTATTTGAAGCCCTTGGATTACTGGATGACTGAGAACCTTCACAGGCTTAATATAGTAGACTGTACTGGAGTCATCCAGAAAATGCTCTTGTGCTCTTGCTTGAGTGTAGAAGTTTTTTGAAGGAGTGTGTTGGTGGAAAACAATGCGATTTGGAGTCATGCTCATTAATATTCATGATATGAAAATGTATCACCTCTGATTGGCTGACAACAATGCAACTCTTCCACTGCCTCCATCAACAGAAGTCAGAATACTGTAAAACATATTTTCTTGAACGTTGTGTCATCCCTACAAATGGCTCAAGCCCAAAGGTGTGAGGTTGATAATGCTAATGGTTAGCTTTTTCTAGCTGAGACGTTTTCTGGTCTCTCCTGGCTGCAAATTCCAGGGTGGGTTAGGGTTAGAGGTCACGAATGCTAATTTTCTCTGAGACTGACTTTTTCCAACATGCTAATTTTTACGTTCAGCAAGCGTGTGCGACTCAGAGTGACCACTTGTGTGTGTCACAAAGAGCAATTTTTACACGGTCAGCAACAACCAGTCAAAGCTGTTTAGTTACATTTTAAAGATTTTAACATTCGAAGAGATCTTTTCCCATTGAAAACCTCCATCTGATCTTGCATAGGTCTGCATCATCCAAGTCCTGCAGTCCAGCCTTTTTTAATTACATTGAACCAAACATTTGCTTCAAAGCAACCGAGGCAGCATGAAATATGAATCCATGAAATATTCATTTACAGCCCGACGACGGATGTGCTTCGGTTTTCTGGTCAGTAACCCACGTATCAGGTTAAGGAGCCCGTTGCTTCCTTCGGAGCCCGTGTACGTACGTGTGTTTGCTCCGGTGGTAACCTGTGAAGGGCAGCGCCCGCTTAATCACAGCCGGGTGAAATGGAATTTAATTTTCTGCTCATGAATTATTGACCCGTATAATATTGTGTCCGGCCGGCGGTATTGAAAGGCTGCATTTCCCATTTATTCAGTGGAAATCCATTGTGAAAATGAAACCGTTACCTTCATTAAAACTTAATAATACGTGATATTCGTGCAGGTTGTTTGGTGGACGAGGATGTAAATAAATAAACAAATGTAATGGACAGTGATTCACTAAGCAATGCAGTCCTCACTCTGAACATCCAAGACCTCGTTCTCACTGCTAATGAATAATCTGAAAAGCTCATCGAGCGGGATCACCAGATGGTTTAGAGCTCATTAGGTTCTTTGTGTTTACTTTAAGCAGAGCGGATGTTTGAAAAATGCTGCTTTAACCTTTGCTAAGTAGACTTTAGGCAGGTTTTAATTGGTTTACTTCCTCGCTTTGATAATGTACAGTGTGCTTAGGCCAGATGTGCGCCCACGTTCATTTGGTTCCCAGTTCGTGTCGAGTTTCTGACACGTTCTGATGGAGAGACGCTTCTGTAACATCTTAGTACAGGAAAAATGAAAAGAATGCCCCGAAGAGGCGAGTGTCCTGTTCTCTCACCTGTACTTTCTGCGCAGATGATTGCAGGAATTTTTCCGAGGACATGAACATCGTGAAACTCACCAATGATGCTGGGATTATAGATCTAATAGGAGGTCATAAGACAGAGTCCAAGGGGAGTTTTTTCCCTAGAAGATGTGTGATGTATTTCTGCACCATAAGATATCCAGATCAAAGCAAGCTGCCTAGTTATTATCTGGCTCCCCGAAGTTCAATTTACACAGAGTTGCGGGGATTCGGATGTTATTTTTCAAGTGAAAACATTTTTTTCCCTTTTTTGGGGGCATTTTATGTAACAAGCACAGATAGTTGCATTTTGATGAGAAGAGAAAAATGGATATGCTTCCAACACCCACCTCCCATCAAATCAATCGTCAAAAGCTCATCAGTATCCCCGTTTTGGGCCCGGCGGAGGCAGGAATAAATGTCAGTGTAACAAATGGGATCATTTTCATTCTGCAAAGCATCCAGTCTGAAATCTACAGTGTGAACAAGTCAATCCGAGACACTCCTTTTAGGTGAAACACTCAAGAAACTGGTATAATTATGCCGGATGAAGTTTTCGTCTCTTCCTTCTGCGGTTTGAGGCTACTAATGGACTTCCCACTCCATTTCTCTGCCTTCCTCTGCCATTGTTGCTGTTTGATTATTCTTCTATGTAATTTAATATCTTTAATGCATTACTTTTTGGAGCATTGTGAAGATTAAAGGGAAGAAGGCAAATATATCGAACATAAGCCGATGCCTGCATTCTATCACAATCGCTAATGCAGCTTTAAAATCGATTTTTAAAGAAACGCGGCTGAGATTTTTTATTCTTCCAATCTCATTATCCCTCCTAAAAATCTAATACCTTCTTCTCTTTGTGACAGGTTGTGCGTTTACTTTCCTATATTACATGCACGTGTGTGTGTGTGTGTGTGTGTGTGTGTGTGTGTGTGTGTGTGTGTGTGTGTGTGTGTGTGTGTGTGTGTGTTTGCGCATCAGTGGTTTCGACTTACATTCCCATATGGTGTGAACATGATGGAATATTATAGAAGTGAATGGAATGGGGTTCGGTGCACAACGACAAACAAAAAAATTATAAGTAGATAAATTGAAGTTGCAACCTCACACACACACTCTCACACACACACACACACACACACACACACACACACACACACACACACACACACACATTTTCTTTAAGGGCCCTAATCCCCTCTCAGAATCTGTCAGCCTTGTTGTTACAAATACAATAGGATTATTTGTGTGTCTCTGTGTGTGTGTGTGTGTGTGTGTGTGTGTGTGTGTGTCAAAGTCAGAGACTGACTTGGGGTGTGTGATTGGGTTGTATGCTAGACGTGTTGCTATCATGTGCAGCAGTGTGTTTGAAACAGAGAGCAGGAGAAGAAGTTGTACCAAAGGAGTCCTCCAGCACTGTCTGTTCCTCTACTCTTACGCTCCTTGTGTGTGTGTGTGTGTGTGTGTGTGTGTGTGCGTGTGTGTGTGTCTTTTGTCTGTTCACACACAAGCAGTGTGTGTTAGGAGCAGCCCGTGACCGGCTGAGTTTGGGGTTCTCATAAAGACGATGTCATGATGGAAATTAATGCAATACATCACAAACACGAGCTCACGAACACACAGCGGGTACATATACTAAAGTAAAATACACACTTCTCTTTTTGCTCAGGACCACTCCTGTAAATAATGCTGAAAGCAGGATGAGAGAGCAGGAGAATAAAGGAGGAGGAGACTCGGGAAATGAAGGTTATATTTTCAGAAATCCAGCACGCTACATTTCAAACAGAATCATGGCGACACAATGGCACTTTATGTGGCATCAAAGTGGTATCTGTATAAACTTATGGTCACACAGACTGTAGGAGGAAATAAAGGGTAATGAATATTTGCAGCTCAGGGAAAGGAGGAGTTCAGAAGTCTACAGGTGCTGGCCAGTAAATTAGAATATCATCAAAAGGTTGAAAATATTTCAGTAATTCCATTCAAAACGTGAAACTTGTACATTATATTCATGCAATGCACACAGACCAATGTATTTCCAATGTTCATTACATTTAAATTTGATATTCATAAGTGACAACTAATGAAAACTCCAAATTTGGTATCTCAAAAAATTAGAATATTCTGAAAAGGCTGAATATAGAAGACACCTGCTGCCACTCTAATCAGCTGATTTACTCAAAACACCTGCAAAGGCCTTTAAAAGGTCCCTCAGTCTTGTTTTGAAGGCACCACAATCATGGGGAAGACTTCTGACTTAACAGCTGTCCAAAAGACAATCATTGACACCTTGCACAAGGAGGGCAAGACACAAAAGGTGATTGCTAAAGAAGCTGGCTGTTCGCAGAGCTCTGTGTCCAAGCACATTAACAGACAGGCGAAGGGACGGAAAAAATGTGGTAGAAAAAAGTGTACAAGCTCTAGGGATAACCGCACCCTGCAGAGAATTGTGACGACAAACCCATTCAAAAATGTGGGGGAGATCCACAAAGAGTGGACTGCAGCTGGAGTCAGCGCTTCAAGAACCACCACGAGGAGACTCATGAAAGACATGGGATTCAGGTGTCGCATTCCGTGTGTCAAGCCACTCTTGAACATGAAACAGCGCAAGAAGCGTCTCGCCTGGGCCAAGGACAAAAAGGACTGGACTGATGCTGAGTGGTCCAAAGTTATGTTTTCTGATGAAAGCAAGTTCTGCATTTCCTTTGGAAATCAAGGACCCAGAGTCTGGAGAAAGAGCGGAGAAGCACAGAATCCACGTTGCATGAGGTCCAGTGTAAAGTTTCCACCGTCAGTGATGGTGTGGGGTGCCATGTCATCTGCCGGTGTTGGCCCACTCTGTTTCCTGAGGTCCAGGGTCAATGCAGCCGTCTACCAGGAAGTTTTAGAGCACTTCATGCTTCCTGCTGCTGACCAACTTTATGGGGATGCAGACTTCACCTTTCAACAGGACTTGGCACCTGCACACAGTGCCAAAACCACCAGCACCTGGTTCAAGGACCATGGTATCCCTGTCCTTGATTGGCCAGCAAACTCGCCTGACCTTAACCCCATAGAAAATCTATGGGGTATTGTGAAGCGGAGGATGCATTACGCTAGACCCAACAATGCAGAGGAGCTGAAGACGACTATCAGAGCAACCTGGGCTCTCATAACACCTGAGCAGTGCCACAGACTGATCGAGTCCATGCCACGCCGCATTACTGCAGTTATTGAGGCAAAAGGAGCCCCGACTAAGTATTGAGTGCTATACATGCACATTCTTTTCATGTTCATTCTTTTCAGTTGGCCAACATTAGAGAAACAAACATTTTTTCATTGGCCTTTAGAATATTCTAATTTTCTGAGATACCAGATTTGATGTTTTCATTGGTTGTCACCTATAAATATCAAAATTAAACGTAATAAACATCGGAAATACATTGGTCTGTGTGCATTGCATGAATATAATGTACAAGTTTCACGTTTTGAATGGAATTACTGAAATATTTTCAACCTTTTGATGATATTCTAATTTACTGGCCAGCACCTGTATTGAGCAAAGCAGCCTTTTGGTTCACTTCCTATGTGCTTTGCTGTGGTCCTACGGTGGGAAAGGTGAGTTTGAGATTCCAACACGGTGGAGAAAAATTATTCTTTACAGATTTAATTTCATTTGTTGAGTTTGTATCTGCAAATGAGTTAAAGAAGAAGACTTGGAATTGGTCATCATCACACAAACCTAGGTCAGGTTTCTGATTCCTGTTTGCTATTTTCTATTTTCTTCTTCTATCTGCATGTTATGGCTCAGGGCCATTTGGGTTTTTCCCTGTGTGTGTGTGTGTGTGTGAGAGAGGAGATGCAGCACCTGGCTCCAATCTCACTAGATTGCCTCCCAGCTGATCCTGATGACCAGCAGCATAAACGTCAGCCAGCCCTCAGCAGGCCAGGGAGGTTCTCTCTGGTCTGTTGTCTCCTCAGCAGCTTTTGGTTTTGTTATGTTTTAGGAAACAACTCTGGTGGGAGCTTAAATCTCTCTGTGTTTAACCGTCAGCCTTTTTAGGGGTAAAGGACACTTTACCCCTTCGCTTGCTTTAATTAAGACATCACTCGGTTAAGAAAAATTATGTGATGGTTTTTCGTGGTTCTTGTATTAATTTGGTTAATATGAGTTTAGTTGTTACTTGTTTTGCGTTGCTGCTGATGTGTCTTGTTAATCTGTGTTTTGTGTTTATATTTGTGTAAATAAATGTTGTTTTGTTACATTTACCACGAGAACGTGCGTCCTCAATTGTTACCCCAGGCCCCCTAGACGGCCTGGATCGTAACACTGCGAATGAGTTAAAGTCCCAGTAGACATCATCACACACTGGAGAGAAGACCCATCCTGTAGGGAGCGCTGTGCTGCAGCAGTGTGGTGGTTTAACCCCCAACCCAACCCCTTAAAGCTGAGTGTCCAGCAGGGAGGCTGACACTTTTTTAAATGGCATTGATGGGCAAATTACTTTAAAAAAGTAATTAGTTATAGTTACTTATTACTCCTTCATAAAAGTAACTGAATTCGTAACTAATTTACAATATCGTCTAATGAGCTTGAACCTTCACAGACAACTTACATCATAAAAATTACTGGGGAAATGTAACTAGAAAAGTAAATAATTACTTTCTTAGTTACATTTCAGGTTACATTTTCCCAGTTATTTTTATGAGTCAAAATTACTGGGGAAATGTAACTAGAAAAGTAAATAATTACTTTCTTAGTTACATTTCAGGTTACATTTTCCCAGTTATTTTTATGAGTCAAAATTACTGGGGAAATGTAACTAGAAAAGTAAATAATTACTTTATTAGTTACATTTCAGGTTACATTTTCCCAGTTATTTTTATGAGTCAAAAATGTAACTGCAGAGTTACTTTTTATTTAAAAATATGTATGAAAAAAGTGCTTCCCTTCTTAATAGAACGTCTAACAATTATTAACAGGGTGTCCGCGGGGTTTTAAAAAGTATTAAAAAGTGATAAATAAAAATAGTCAAATTTAAGGCCATTAAAAGTGTTAAATTTGGTCTCAGAGGTATTATTTTTTCCAAGTTAGGTATTATTATTAGGTATTATTTTTTTCAGACTATCAGGTGTCGTATTCTGAACATCGACATAGAAATATATTCCGAATGAAATGTTTTGAACAATTCTAAAAATAAAACAAGCCGATTATTTACTCCTCCCACTTGAGCTGCCCTGAGTTACAAATGAAGCGCTCCGTTGCCAACTTAGCGACGTTGATGCTATTTCTAACAGCTTTTCAGACCCCCTTCTTGACTTTTTAAATCTTAAAAGTACCGAGCGAACACCTCAGAAACATCTCTGGTAACCCTTAGCTACTTTCTGGATAACTGTCGTCGACATTTCCTGCTGCAGGTTAGCTAAACACTCCGCCTGCGCTCCGGACCGTTCTTCAGGACATTAGGAAAGGGAATGGTGATGTGTCAGTCGCTAAAGAAACGGCTCTCGGAGCCGGTTCCCTGTTGGAGTAACCAGAGTGAGTGACACACACCGTACCTGCGGGCTCCTGAGCCACTAAAAACGGCTAAATGTGCGCGTGCGGCGCGCTAAACACACGTGCAGCTTGCCCCGATTGCTGTGAGACCGGGTTGGGGGTTGGGGGGTGCAGCTGTGGTTGGGACAATTATTACATTAACTGATGGACTTGTAAATAAATAGTTTATAAATAAGGTAGAAATAAGTTCCTCACACTGATAACTAATAACTAATCTCTCTGAGGACACGGTGCTAGTGTACTCTCCTACAGCACCTTGACACGACTCAATAAATGTTATGCAACATTTTGTGAACATCAATTTATTTGCATTTATTTGTTATAAATGCCACTGTATAATTCTTGCTGTCAGTATTTGCAAGATATTGGTATTTTGGTCTGTACTGGTTAGACTTAAATGAGTTAAACCAAGGTCTATAGCCCTTGGGTCATAAACTATGAGCTATAAGTATATTGGTCTTTTTATCCTGGGAATCAGGAGTTATTTTAGTGATCATCTTGTTTCTTGTTTATTTTTGCCCTGATTGTGCCCTGGGCAGTTTTATGACTGAATAAAAATAAATTAAAAAAATCTACATAAATTGAAAAATCGTCTTAAATAATCGAGATCTCAATTTCAGTCACAATAATCGTGATTATTGTTTTTGCCATAATTGAGCAGCCCTACTTTAGCATATCCGGTCACATTATGATGACGTCATATTCAGTGGTCGTTCTGCATCATTTCAGGCCCCGTGGTCAACTGTCTGAACCGCTGAAAAGAAGTGCCTGGCATATTTTCTAAGTAAAATAAATATGTGCAATATGTTGTCAACATCAGTGAGTCTCTAAGTCTATGCTTTTTGTATGTTATATATGTTAAAATATGTGTAAATAGGTCGCTGATTAACATTTGCAATTTAGTGTTGTGATGGTTTTAAAAAAATTCTGAAGGTAGTAAAAAAAAGTATTAAAAAGTAGTAAATTTTACTTAAGGATTGCTGTATATACCCTGATTAAGAAATGACTATAATACTAAAATCAAAATTACGAAATAAACTAAAATCACTCAAATTTGTTTCCAGTCGTTTATTAAGTTAAATAACTGAAATAAATTGTCATAAAGAACAACAAACAGGAAACATTACACTAATATAAACTATTAACTGTAAAACAGCAGTGAAAAAACAATTTTTACTTCTTATTTTTGAGAATAATTTGTCACTCTGAGTTTTTCATGCAGGGTGAATGAAAATCGTGTCTCCTACTTTTATTTCCTGCATTAGCTTCTGATAGAAAACAGACGGTGAAACTCTAGGATTTGAAAATCCTGACAGGTCTACGTCACACTGTCACTCAACATTCATGAACTCACCAAACTTGACTCACCATGAGGAAGGCTGTTGGTTTAGTGTCCAGAAAACAGCAGAGAACACCTCGGCTAGTAGAAGCTAACCGTTAGCGTTAGCAACTCCACCACACAGCAGACCCACCCCCACCCCACCGGGCCTCTGTTGTTTGTGGAGCTAAAACATCAACGTTGCAAAAGAAACAGAGTCAGTGGTAGAGTTGTGTTGCTGTTACCCAATCAGAGGCAAGATTTCCAAATATCAGGAAATAAGACTCCAGATCCTGCTGTCTGAAGCTACGTTCTCCTCTGGCTGAATTCTCTGTGCTGAAACCAGAAACCAGAGACTTACAAGACATTCATTCCTACTAGAGACCACTGCAAATGTATTCAGCGTATAAGTGAAGGACCTCTTAAGAGGACCTCTCTTTAGAGCCACGAAAGGCATTCACACAGGCAAAGAGGATTAAGTGTCTTGCCCAAGGACACAACAGCAGCATTCTCGGCTGGGAGCCAGGATCGCACCTACAATCCTCCGATTACTGGACAACCTGCTTCACCCCCTGCGCTTCTGCTGCCCACATTTTGCACAAATGTCTGTACTCTGATGCTCCGACTGGCTTGTGGAATGTCAGCTTTTTAATGGTAGGATGAAGACAAATAAAACTTGGAATTGTTCATAATCACACAAACCTGGGTCAGGTTTCTGTTTCCTGTTTGCATTTTCATTTTGTTGCTGTTAATATGGAGGCAATTTGATTCTTTCTCCAAGAGTTTCCAAAGGAATTTAGTGCAGGACTTTTACCTGCCTCTTAAAAAGCCACCAAAAGCTGAACCAGCCAGGTGTTTGAGTTTTGCATTTCATTTTGTTTTGATTTCTCTGGTCTGGGTTAGGGGGCACCATACCAGGGAATCCCAAACTGTCCCGTCCATAGTGTTTCCAACCAGCTCCTCCATTGGTATCCCAAGGCGTTCCCAGTCTTGCCTGAAGATATAATCTCTCGGAATGTCTTGGGGCACCCTCAGGGTCTCTGCCCAGCGGGACATGCTCCACACATCTCCTCTTGGAGGCATTCAGGCAACACGTCATATAAAATAAATGTAAAATGGAGCATCCAGGGAATCATGAATCACCGCCTTCACGTTGTGATCTTGACACCATAACGATGCAGGATGTGAGGGGATGAGGTGGGAGAGTCCAGAGGAACAAGACGATGTCTCTTAAGTTCTCTTTGAGAGTTTTAAATAAGTGTTCATGTTTGGGTTTTTTCACCACTCCCGTGGGGGAGTTGCCATTTCTTCTAAAACCCGTAAAGTTTCAGATCAAAAGTCTCATCATAAGGGAAATTTTAACACCCTCCAATGAATTTGTGTTCTTTCAGAAATAGACAAAGAGAGTTGCGGTGACCCGGGAACTCCGCTCTACGGAATACGAGAGGGAGACAACTTTTCCAACGGGGGAATCCTGCGCTTCGAGTGCCAGTTTGGCTTTGAGCTGATCGGAGAAAAGACCATCTCCTGCCAGGACAACAACCAGTGGTCCGCAAACATCCCCATATGCATTTGTGAGTATGCAGCTTACACGTGATTGTCATGAAAAGTGGTGGGTAACGCCATCTGTACCGCCATTGCCTTTGATCATGCTCAGTCTGACCCATCACCATGGCGACGGTGCAGAGTTTATTGCTTTGCTCGGGGTAGATGACGGCCGATGATGCTGTGAAGATGAATATTTAACAGGAAATCTCTCTGTGTGCATACCCCCCAACCCCTTATGTGATTTCCTCCCACAGTCCCTTGCATGTCCAACTTCACAGCTCCCTCAGGGACCGTCCTCTCTCCAGATTACCCAGAAGGCTACGGGAACAACATGAACTGTGTCTGGCTTATCCAATCGGACCCAGGCTCAAGAATCCACTTGGCTTTTAACGATTTCGACCTGGAGGCGCCGTACGATTCCCTAACTGTGAAAGATGGCGAGACAAACGATGCCAATGTCATCGGGAGATTCTCTGGAGCCGAGAGTCCATCCCATCTGACGTCGAACACCAACACGCTGAGGCTGGAGTTCCAGGCCGATCACTCCATGTCCGGCAGAGGGTTCAACATCACATACAGTAGTACGCTTCCTTTATTCCTCTTTTACTTTTGAAGGTTTTCTTTCCTTTTTTAGGTGTTCTGCTGGAAATCTGAAATTTAAATCCACTTTTTTCAGAATTTGAAGCCCTGATTTCACTGTAGAAGTTTTTTTTCTGTAATTAAGATCATTCCGAGTGCCTCAGATGCGCCTTTCTCTTAAATCGGCACCTCGTGTGACAACAAAGTGTTTAACTGCGTTAAATTTGAAGGATTTAATCTTTATTGAACTGTCAGCAGTGCTTAAACATACCTGAATTGCTATTTTTGTCGAATAAATTTCACTTTCCTGTCAAAACAAAAACAAAACGGCTCTAACTGTGAGAAGAAAAGCACCTTTAAGCTTCTTTAAGTGTCAAAAAAACTTGAGTGAAATCATTCCTCCTTAAGTTTTTAGAAGTTTATTTTGTGAATGTAGACGTGCTGTTAATTTCCTAGTCATTAAATCTGAAAAAGAGTCTGAACAGCTCAAAGATTTTCCTTAAAAGACGATGGGTGGGTGTTTTTGATTCTGACGGTGTCACGGTTGGCGCAGCATCAAAGAAAGTTTAATTTCGGAAAGAAACAGGAAGCCAACGCAGCTGATTGACCTTATCAACCACAAATACGGCTTCAACTCTGTCACTGATATTGAGCTGTAATATTACCATATGATTGTAGTTGAGAGGCTTTTAAATTTAAGCTTTCTCAAATCGGGGTTTCTTTTAAGGCCTTTTCAGACAGACAGAAGCTGTATCATGGAGACAAAGTGAGAGTTTTGGGTTGCCTTTGGAAACGCACGCAAAAGGATTAAGGAAAAAAAAACTTAAATCTGACTTCAACCTCAGAAGTCAGATTTTTTTTATCATTATTCACATTTTAAACTCAGAATTGTGACTTTAAACTCAGAACTGTGACATTTATTTAATCAGAATTCTTAGTTTAATCTCAGATTTCTGACTTTTTTCAGAATTTTAACTCTAATCTCAGAATTTTGACTTTAATCTACAAAAATCTGACTTTAAATTCAGAATTATGACTTTTCAAAATCAAAATTATTAGTTTAATCTCAGATTTCTGACTTTTTTCAGAATTTTGACTCTAATCTCAGAGTTTGGACTTTAATCTCGAAAATCTGACTTTAATCTCGGAATTGTGAAAATTTTTTTTATCAGAATTCTTAGTTTAATCTAAGATTTCTGACCTTTTTCAGAATTCTGTGATTAAAGTCAGAATTAAATCAGAACTTCAATCTCAGAATTCCAACTTTTTATTTCAAATTAAAATGTCAGAATTCAGAGAAAAAGTCAGATTTCTTTTGTTTTTCTTTTATAGCGGCTCTAATTTTCCTGAGTACAAATGTTAAGGTGTGTGAGGAAAGGGCAGGTGGTGTTTTAAAGCTATATACAGTTTTTATCTCAACAATGACAGTGGGAGACTCATAAACACACGAATATGATGTGGCTAAATACGACAAGAGCAGCGTGCACACGAGAACCTGAATAAACTGACAATTCTGAAATCCTTTTGAGAGACGAATGAGAGATTAATCCAGGGTAAGGTGCATTTTGAATGATGTACACGTTTATTGCAGCATCAAAAATGAGAAGTGAACACATCGTAAAGAAAGGAGGAAATTCTGATGTAGAATTTGATGTTTTTGTCGTGTGCCGAGAAGTTGACGATGTCAGGTTTGAATCATCTGTAAGATCGGTTTGTTTTATTAAAGTGAGGGGCACCGTGTTCCCTCTGCAGTATAGATTTCTTTTTCTTTGAAACTGTGTCCAGATACTCCAGTATCTGCTATGAAATATCCATGTTTCCTTGTGTTTTTCTCCGTTTACTAAAGCGTTTGGCCATAATGAGTGCCCAGATCCTGGCATCCCCATCAATGCTCGCCGCTTTGGAGACAGCTTTCAGCTTGGCAGCTCCATCTCTGTGGTGTGTGAGGACGGTTTCATCAAAACCCAAGGAGCTGAGACCATCACCTGTCAGTTAGAGAGAGGAAAAGTCATGTGGAGTGGGCCCATTCCTAAATGCGAAGGTAAATATTGATGAGACCGCTGCCCAAATTATTAGCAAGGGAACACTGTCGTCCAAGATATCATCATTACACAGTAAAGAGGTAGAAACAGATGGGAATGGAACCGAGATCACCAGTGATACACACAGACAAGGGAAAAGCTCTCGTAGATGGAAGGAAAAGGTTATCACTGCCCTACAAATGGCTGCCACTCTTGTCAAAAATAGTTTCTGAAATTCTAATCAAAAACACAGATTTGAGGATAAAACCGAATGTCATTACAACTTGCACACCTAAAAGGGTAAGCGTCAAGCTTAAAGGGAAGTAAAATTTATAGTCACCATGTTACCCAAAGTTGGGACAAGTGGGAAAAGGCATTTTTTTCCTAATTTTGCAGTTTTTCATTAGCTTTAGCTTAGCATAAACGATGTAAGTGAATGGTAACGGCTAGCATTCGTATCAAAAGTGAAAAATCATAATTTTTCTTGGAAACCTCAATAATCAGATCAACTGCAAATTAAAATATTGAGAAACACGAAGGAATTGAAGAAGCCGATTTTGAGTTGGGACTGCATGATGACAAATCACCTCTGCAGGGCTAGCGGACACAACGCAGCAGCCCCAAAACTCTCCGTTGACTGTCGTTAGGTTGACACGTTGTAAATGTTAAACGGTAAACCTGAAAATGATAATGGCTGCAAGACATCACGTCGCTGTGTCCTGTGCTAGTTGTTACCATTCACTTAGATTGTTTATGCTTAGCTAAAGGTAATGGGATATTGCCAGATGGGCTGGTTACAAAATGTTCTTTCCCCACTTATCCAATATGGCAACAGACGGAGTCTCACCTTGGGGTGGGATATCTCTTTAAGCCTGCTGTGACGCCTATTGTTGTGCAACCAGTTTGTTGGGAATTCAGCACCAACTTTTGAGTGGAGGAAGCTTTGGGTTTGCAGACTCTGAGGTACTGCAGAGGTTACATTGCAAACTAAAAACATTTGTTCTATCCCAGCTTGTGAGGAAAATAAAACATGCCATCATATAAACAGAGGAGCATGCTCTACGTTTACATTTTGCTTAGTGCATCACCAAATGCTTTATGCATGGCACATGCAGTACAAATAAAGGGTTTTCACAGAGCAGAGTCAGCATGCACGTCCCGTAACAGCATTTAGATGCAGCTCAGTCGTTCTACGTTGCATTGGAATACGTGAAAACACACACATCATCAAAAGAATGAGTATTGTGGAAGACGGTTGGCGTATTTGCAGAGTTGTCTGATGTTACAACCTGCAGGTTGATGCTTTTGTTCTATATGTGAACTCTGCAGTAACTCCAGACCCGTTCTGGTCACCAGATTGGTAGAGTGCACCGTCTTAGTGGCACATGCACTGAACTTAAAATAAAACCATTATTGTTCATTTCTCCACCCCTTTTCCTCACCCAGCCCCATGTGGGGGTCACTACTCAGCTCCAAGTGGGGTGATCCTGTCTCCTGGGTGGCCCGGCTACTACAAAGATTCCCTCAGCTGTGAGTGGGTGATTGAATCCGAGCCAGGACGTTCCATCAAAATAGCATTTGACAGGTGGGGAAACGTCATTTCTGATAATTTTCATCTCATATGGACTCTTAGAGCTGCGACCAAGTAGCTGTAATGGTTCATGAAAGCTACCATCTGATAATTATTGAAAGACTTGAACTTTTTACCAAGAATAAAGGACCTCTTTAACTTTACCGGCCATAAAATCAAAACTGAACTTTCTTTGGCTTCTTATCTGAACAAGACACGGCGATGAAACGTTTCTTTAAATCTGTGATCCTTCACTCATAACCCGATCATCTGAATTGTCAAAGCGAGTTCTGTCTTTGGGAATTTTAGAAACATACAAGCTTCAGTGGAACATTGTGTTCTGACAGGTTCCAGACAGAGTTGGGCTACGACTTCCTGGAGATCCACGATGGGCCGAACCTCCTATCTCCTCTGGTTGGCTCCTTCAATGGCACCCAGGTGCCCCAGTTTCTGTTCAGCAGCAGCAACTTCCTCTATCTCCTGTTTACCACGGATAACAGCCGCTCCAATGTTGGCTTCAAAATACTCTACGAAAGTAAGTTGGAAACAAATACACCCCGTCTGCACGGTGGAAAACGTCGTCTCTGCCGGTCCTTTTGTAGAAATAATAAATATGTGTGCACAGTGCATAGAAAGGGAAAGAAAATGTGTTTTTAGAGACTCTTTAGTCGCAGTAGGATTCTGATTGCTCTCATGATAAGAGAGTATGGCTTGACATGGGCCGATGGCCCACCCATTCAATTCAATTCAATTCAATTTTATTTATATAGCGCCAAATCACAACAAGAGTCGTCTCAAGGCACTTCACATAATAAACTTTGCAATCCAGGTCAGTTCATTAAGCCAATCAGAAAATTTTTCTCCTATATAAGGAACCCAGCAAATTGCATCAAGTCACCGACTAGTGTCAGTGATTTTACAGCAATCCTCATACTAAGCAAGCATGCAGCGACAGTGGAGAGGAAAACTCCCTTTTAACAGGAAGAAACCTCCAGAGAATCCTGGCTCAGTATAAGCAGCCATCCACCACGACTCACTGGGGATCGAGAAGACAGAGCAGACACACACACACACACACACACACACACACACACACACACACACACACACACACACACACACACACACACACACACACACACACACACACACACACACACACACACACACACACACACACACACACACACCAAGCAATGTGTCTATGGTTACATTGTGATGTCTTAGTAAATATTCTATTTGGTGAGAGATAAACTTTATTGTATTTATCCTAGTGGATCCATAATTAAACGGGTAAACTAGTAGTAGCACATCCAACGTCAAGGAAAACAAAAAGTTATTATCAGGAGAGGGAGAATGTTTAAGTGGTTAGCAGCAGTGTGCTAGACGATGGCCCCCTCCATGAGGCCACCACAGCTCAGCAGAACGTCGTTGTAGCTTCCTCTGGGGAGAAAAACACTTAGAGAGAAAATAAAGTTAACAGCTGAAATTGCAGAAAATAATACAGTTAAAGAGCAGATTGTAGAAGAAAGTAGTCGAGTGTGAAAAGTGGTCAGTGTATCCTCCAGCAGGTCTTGTGTTAGGGTCGTTACCTGTAGGACAACACACAACAATGATTGGTATATTTTGTTACTGAAACTGTTTTCATTTGTTTTCCAGGTGTTACAGTGGACAGCTACTCCTGCCTGGATCCCGGGATTCCTGTGAACGGAATTCGATACGGACAAGACTTCTCCATCGGGTCAACGGTGTCGTTTGGCTGTGATTCGGGCTACAGACTCAGCCACGAAGAGCCGCTGGTCTGTGAAAAGAACCACTGGTGGAGTCATCCTCTACCAACTTGTGATGGTAAATTTCTGCAGAGTGATGAGTTTTTTCAGACCAATGTTCACTATACAGCAGTGCTACTCACTCCTGGTCCTGCAGGGCCGGTATCCGGCACGTTTTAGTTTCAACCCTGCTTCAACGCGTCTGACTTCAATCAGCAGGTGATTAACAGGCTTCTGCAGAGCCTGATGAGCTGCTGCAGGTGGAGCAGAGAGAAAAGGAACACGTGCCGGATACCGGCTCTCCAGGACCAGGAGGGAGTGCATCTGAATCTATTGTTGTCATTTAAAACACACAATAATCCTACCCTGCATTTTAGCACGCACAAGCGAGAACTATGGCAGTTGCAGCAGATTATAATTTAGGAGGAACATCTGAAAGCAGTAGGCTGTCTTTGCAAGTCAACTTTTCTGCTGTGTTCAGTCCTGCCTGTCAGGTTAATTCATCCGATCTGGAAAGCGTGGATGTGCGTGTTCATCCGTAGTTTTCGGAAAGATCTCATTAAGCGCTGAACAAAATTCTAAGGAGGTCTTTATTAAAGGTCCACATCCAACTTATGACGGATGTGCAGGAATCGGTTTCTGAAACGCGTCGATCTACGTTATGTAGAAAATCGGTTAAAAAAAGCTGACACTGAACATCCCTAGTGTCAACGTTTACCCTTTACTCTTTTTAAAGTGCCACAAATTCAGAAATCAGAAGTTATGTGTGTGTTTCTGGAGGAGTTATTTGGGAAGTGTGATTGCTGTAAGAATTAATGAAAAAAATTAGATTTCCAGGTTTAAATGCGGTGAGTTTACTGCTCGAGCGTGTAGCCGTGCATTTGGAACACACGTGTGCCTGTGATGCTCCCATCCGCACGTCACCTCCTCTCTCGTGTGAGCCGAGAACACAGAGGGAAGGTTGACGAGAGCCTGTTGTTGGCTGTCACCTCCTCTCTCTTCACCCTCAAATCAGCAGCTCGGGGGCACGCGAGGAGGTGACGAGGAGATGGAGCGGGGTGGGGGGCAACCTGTCTCTCTCCTTCGCCGTCTCTCGCATTTCCAATCACAGTGGTGCAGGAAAGGTGGGAGGATAAAAAAAAAAGACAGATGCGTCACCGCTGCATCACTTTTCCGTGGCAGCTTCCTCAGTGTGGCTCGTTCCATCGTGAATCTGAATGTTCCGGAGCAGCTCTCCTTCCTCCGAAGGCAGCTGGAGCTCATCAGCATCACGCACGCCGTCTGAAGGAGATCTTGGGTCTGTTTTCCATGATGTCAGTCAGACAAATGTTTCTGATCTACATTTGCACTTTATCTGATGGAATTACACGACCTCATTTAAAGGAGTGTATTGACCACCTTCCCTTAGGTCCATTCATTACAAATTAAATTCATTCTTTACACTTTTGAGTTTTATTGGTTATATTTTGATTTAAATCTAGTCTTGTTTAATCGATACAATATATACGGAGTATCGGAGAAGGACTTTGGATAAGGAGTTAGAGAAAAAGACCAAAAGTAAAGAGATGGAGAGTAATGCAGTGTTTCAGCCCTCACCGTAGCTTCATTGCAGAAAGTCGTTAATTATTAATAATCCTGTGTGTTCCTGTCTGACGTGTGTTTTTTTTATTGTTGTTCTGGCGTTTCAGTCTGCAGATGGTGTAAAAATCAAGCAGACCCACAACGGTCGAGCATCCTGATGACTTGTGGTTTGAGCTGTCTTGATTCAAACGAACAACACGTGCAAATTTTAATCTCGTGTTCATTCACATGACTCTTTACACTCCCGACATCACAGCCTTCGGAAATGTCTAAAAAAAAGTTGAGCACAACTTTTAGACCGCCCACGCTTCCGGTGAACTTTTATAGACGTTATTGTGAATTCATTCAGCCCTCCACCACCGGATTCCTCTCCGTAAACCCGACAGGACAGAGCTGGAACGAATCCCCTTGCAACACTGTTGAAAATGCATAAAAGCACCATCCTGCAAGCTTTTCCTACCGGATATCTGTACGGGTGCAGCTGTCCCCCCATGCTCCGTCATGTTCGGACACTTCGAAGCTTTGAGGTTCCAACCGAAATGGTGAAAAAAAAAAAGGTGTATTATTTAAAATCCCAGGAAGCATTTGTGCTGAGTCATTGAGCTTATTCTCAGTTTTAAATCACCGTAATCATAATTGACCAAAAAAGGCAAAAGTTACGTAATAGTTTGCTCTAATTGTGCAGCAGTTGCACAATAATGGGAAAAAATAAACCCATTTTTAGATTAAATATATTTATTTTTTCTCTGAAAGTAAGAAAAACTACACTTCCTGGTTGCCTTTTATGTAACAAGAATATTTGCATTTTGAGTATAACTCCTATTGTGAGTTGTCCACACGCTCCTCTCTGCATGTTTAAGGTTCTTTGTTCTTCCTCCACGCTGCTCTTAAACACGAAGCTTGCTCCTTCATTTCTAACCAAGAAAAAAACAACATTTTGACTAATTAATTAGACTAAATGAAAAGATGCAACGCCAGAAATGGTGGTCACTCACCAATATCAGGAGATTAATTAGCACCAGCAAAGCTGGAGTTGTAATGGAAGCGAACTGCTTGTGTGTGTCGAGTCGGGCCTTGCATGCAGATTTAATGGCGTGTATTCTTGACCGGCTTGGAGCTGTGTGTTTGTAGCTCTGGGATGTTGTTTTGGAACAGTGAAGGTCAGTGATGGAAGCTCCTGAAGACATTGACCTAGATGCTGCTGTGACATTTGTCATTCCATAAATGATTAAGAAAAAAACACACACACACACACACACAGAGGGCTTTTACCCTCCGAGGAAAGGTTTTTATTTTTCTACCAAATGGAGCAATAGTGGTGTGAGTCGGAGCGATAGTTGGTTCATCTTTTGAAGGTGGGTGGGTTGTTTAAAAAAATTCCAGTCGGCAAATTTATGGTTATAGAGAAAACTGTTTGTACTTATTATTTTTCTTGTTTCATATCCTAATCAGTGTTTTTTGCTGGAGCAGCCGAGTGTGAAGCAGCTGGTGTTAAAATCAGCTCCGCTAAACCCGAGATAGGCCTTCTCCTGGTCGGGGACGAGCTCCTGCCCCATGCGGAGGAGTTTAGGCATCTCAGGGTCTTGTTCACGAGTGAGGGAAAGATGGACGGATTGGTGCTGCGTCTGCAGGGATGCGGGAGTTGTACCGTTCGATCTACGTTCCTACCCTCTCTACGTTGGGTAGTGACCGAAAAAACAAGATCGTGGATACAAGCGCCCAAAATGAGTTTTCTCCACAGGGTGGCTGAGCTCTCCATTAGAGAGCAAGTCACCCCCAAATCATCTTTTTTTTCTGATAAGCTATATACATGTGTGTCTAATCGTGCTGCAGACACGTGTAGTCAATAGTTTTGCACTTTAGTGTATTTTAGTTAAAATTTAAATTTTCTGCCTGAAACTGGCAGTGTTGTGCCGTTGTCAGGTAAAAACTCTGCACTGCATTTGAATTTAAATCTGCCATCGCTATTGGCTAAGAGGTATGCTATGATGTAAACTGGTATATTATGATGTCACAATGTCGTGAGTGTGTGTATTTGTTAGTGGCTCCACCCTCTCGGTCTGCTAGGCAACAGCATTTGTTGCATTTTTCAAACATGAAGTGGGAGTGGAGTACGCTTCTTGTAAAGGGTGACTTGCTCTTTAAGGACTCTTAACTAGTTGCTGCTAAACGTTTCAGCCTCTAATCCTCAAAATAACGGCAGCAGGGATATCTCAACCCAGAGACACAAATTTGTTTATTTCAAACGTATCAAATAACAGAGAAAATGCTTCAGCACTAATTATGTTGTTTTTATCTCTACAGTGTTTATTTTTAAATCCTTGTACCAAGTTTCAGAACAAAACATTAAATCTGTGTTTTACAACCCACGAGGTTTCCTGACCCCAACTGTGTACACTGCTATTCTAAAGTTATTAAAAAACATAGAATAAATAAGTGTAGAGGAGTGTTTGGCAGCTTTCATATCATTTCTGTCATTGTTTCAGCACAAATCTGAAATCTGGGTGTGAGTATTTAGTGGGATGTACCCTTCCAAAGCTTTTAACCCACAACTCTTGGATCTCTGTGTGCCTCTCTGCCTCCCTCTCTAATGCTTGCACCACTTGTGTGTGGGAAAACTCGTGAGTACGGCTCATAGAGGTGGCATTAAAGGTCCACGGGGAAGCATTATCTGTTTTAGCAATCAACAATCTGTTGCCAACTCTCCCTCTCTCCCACTCTGTCTCTCTCAATCTATTCAGCCCTGTGCGGTGGTGATGTTAGAGGTCCCTGGGGAACCATCCTCAGTCCCGGCTATCCAGACAGCTACCCTTCATCTCTCAACTGTACCTGGACTGTTGAAGTCAGTCATGGAAAAGGCAAGGGACACACTGATTCACACTCCCTAATCGACAGAGACAGAGCCACAGGACACGGCTCAGTTACCTCCAACTCCACCACAACTCGCAATTTATGAAGTTTGTTTCAGGGTCTAAAAGAAACATACTTAATAAAGTTAACTGCACTTAATAAGTTATTGTCGTGACGATAATTTGTGGTCCAAGAGTCCGATTTAATCCTACTTTTTTTGTTTTTGTGTTCCCGAACAGGAGTCCAGTTTCAGTTCAACTCCTTTCATCTCGAGGATCAACACGACTACCTCTTGGTTACTGAGAATGGGAGTTTCCAGCAACCGCTGGCTCGTCTGACCGGCAACGAGTTGCCTAGCAACATCAATGCCGGTCTCTATGGCAACTTCAAAGCCCAGCTACGATTCATCTCTGACTTTTCCATCTCATACGAGGGCTTCAACATAACTTTTTCTGGTATTTCACCTCAGCATATCACATTCCTTTTGCACTATTATCCTCTGCCGGTCTTGTCTCGGCTCTAAGTTTTGGTTTTCCTCCTAATTATGAAAAGAAGAAAGTAAAGCTATTTGTTTTTCAAAGGTAAAATGCATCTTAAAGAGCAAGTCCCCCCCCCCCCAATCAACTTTTTTTCTGATAAACTATATAAATGCGTGTCTAATCGTGCTGCAGACACGTGCAGTCAATAGTTTAGCACTTTGGTGCATTTTAGTTACAATTTTAATTTTCTGACCAAAACTGTCAGTGTCGTGCCGTTGTCAGGTAAAAACTCTGCACTGCAGCTGGATTTAAATCTGCCATCGCTATTGGCTAAGAGGTACCCTAGAATGTTAGCTGGTACCATATGATGTCACAATGTTGTTGTGAGCCTGTGTTTGTGTGTATTAGTTAGCAGCTCCACCCCCTCGGTCTGCTAACCCTAACCCTGCTAACCCTTTGTTGCATTTTTCAAACAGGAAGTGGGAGCGCAGTAATACTCTGATAGGGGGTGACTTGCTCTTTAAATGTTGTGAGCGATGAGGAATGAGTTGGTGTCGAGCTAAATAAAATTAAAAGCAGTTTTTTCCCCACCGCAGTGAAGAAAATCAAGTTTTTAACTAAACTAGAGTTTAACTGGGTTCAAGTCTTAACAGTGCACGAGTAATAGTTGCAATACAAAGGACAATGGAAGATCATTTACGTACTCTAAATTGATTTAGTGTTCAGTTTAAGACATTTTATTTAGTTGTCAAAGAAATCTAAAAATCAATTTAATTAATTTCTTTTACTTAAGACTTGAATTCTTCTCTTTCCACTTTGCCACCGCACTTTTAACAACAAGGGAGATGGGGTTAAGGGGCAGAGCTGGCAGAAACCGGGTCAGGGCGACATTTAAAACAAGACCCTCTGCCTGATTACCCTTTCAGTGCTTTCTCCCGCTTGAATAAAGTAGGACTTGAATCCAAGTCTGTGCCGAGGGAAGTTTTGTTGCCTCCCAGATGGTATGAGCTTATGCTCGGAATGTAAAACACCAGACGTGTCACAAGAGATTCGATTTGAGCTCACGGGGAGAAAATAATGAAATAAATCTCCTGATGTGTCTTGCTAAGCATGCTCTACAGCTGATGCCCTGTTGTTTTTGTAGCTTAACATTTTGTTTGCTAATTGTTTGTCACAAATACATATTATTGGATTTGTTTGTCGAGCTTTTTAATCCTGAGAGTTCTGTTTTTTTTAATACTCTACAAACGCCAAATCAGATCATTAATATGAAGTTTTAATTTTTAACACTTACGCCAATTCTAAACTGCTTTCCTGTGTGTGAACTTGTAAGTGAAGGAACAACCAGAAAAAATTTAGTCCAGATAAATTTAAAGGAGCAATGTGTGAGAATTTTACAGAGCAATAATCACAAAACAGTCTTAACGTCTCAATCATGTTAGAATTAATGTTACATTGAACAGATTTCCTTCTCAACAAGCTGGAGGTTGTTTTTTTACTTTGATTAAAATTAGAGGAACGCAGTCGCTCTTTACAATCTTTGAGCCCGTGAGGTTGTTGAATCTGCGCCGAGCTATCGCTGCCGCGCCGACATTTGTAATCCGACACCAGCAGGCTAACAGCTCCAGAAAAGTCTGAATAACTCAAGCTAGTAAACAGGAGCGACCCAGGCGTTATTTCTTGTAACCTTAAGAAGCTGTGACATATGTTTGTTTTACTCTAATATCTGGTAAAGAAAGCAAGAGGCTAACGTTTATCTAATATTGTTAAAATTAGAAGCAAATAGTCGGCTCCAAATAGATCTCAGGCTACTTTGTTAATCACCAGTAACTCAATGTAACAGTGAAATGTATGTAGGAAGTGCATAATGAGTCAATCGTGACATTAAACTTAAGCTAGTTTTCCAGGAGCACTACTCAGAGTAACTCAGACCGGCGCAGCTCGGCCTGACCACTGCTCCCAAGGGCGCCACACATTCTCACACCTGAAGCGTCGAAAAACGACGATGGGTGGCCAAGCGTTTGTTTCTGACGCGTTGGGAGCCCTATCGGGAGGCGACGCGCTGTACCAGGGCGTCGTTTTCCGAATGCCACGGTAAAACAGACATTTCACTGAATTCTGACCTTTACCCTTTTGCTATTTAACCTTCCCCTCACGTCCATTCTAACCTTAACCCTCTCGCGCGTAATAACCTTTGATTCTTGTTGTAACGTCCCTCTCTGACACGGTTAACGGAAAGTTTGAGAAACTGGGTTAAGGTTAGGATGGGGGTGAGGGGAATGTAAAATATGTAGAGGTTAGAGGTTAAATGTGCGTTTTACCTCAGGCATCGTCATGTTTCGATGCTTCTGGTATGAGAATGTGTTGAAGGGCACGGTTCGGTATTTTCCCTCTTCTTCGCCCATATTTTTAGTCCCTGCTTTGTTGAGGTACCTGGCAAAGCTGAGTTGGGCCAGCATCGTGACTCTCCGCTGATTGGCCAGGGGGCGGAGTCACTGGTTTCTCCAGAGCTGTTTCATTGCCTGCAGCTGTTCAAGGCGGAGTAGTGCTCTTCGAAGACCACCTTTATACGACTCTGTTGAGGCAGCTAATTGCATCCCCACATTAATGTTGCACATTGAAAATATTTACACAAGAATTTTTGCTGGAAGAAATCACTTTTTCGTTTTTCCTTCAGAATATACATTGGAGCCATGTGAGGACCCGGGAATGCCGCGATTCGGCAGGAGAAACGGATACAGTTTTGGAGTCGGGGACACTTTGTCCTTTTCCTGCAACATGGGATATCGCCTGGAGGGGGCGCCAGAGTTAGTCTGCCTGGGAGGAGGGCGGAGAATGTGGAGTGCTCCTTTACCTCGATGTGTTGGTATGTATGGCAGTCGATTTTACCAAATAATAGTGAGACAAGATCTACAAAGTGCAATGTTCAAAGTTAGAATTTCCTTTTTAAAACTAGCATTTCACATGAAATGACATTCTTTCTGGTCACAATGAACTTAGGAAAAAAGCTCCGGTGCGCCTGTTTCAGCACGGAAAATTCAGCCAGAAAAGAAAGTAGCCTCAGCAGGATTTGGACTCTTATTTCCTGATATGTGTACATCTTGCCTCTGATTGGACAACAGCAACACAACTTTACTACTGACTGTTTGCTTTGCAACGTTGATGTTTTATCTCTACAAATAGCACAGGCCTGAAGGAGTTCTGCCGTGTGGAGAAGCTGCTAATGCTAACTGTTAGCTTCTCCTAATAAAGACGTTCTCTGGTGATTCCTGCATGCTTAAAACCAACAACAGCCTTTCCCGTCTAGAGTGAAGATGGGTGAGTCCATGAATGTTAAATGACAGTATGATGTAGATCTGTCAGGATTTTCTTATCCTAGAGATTCACCGTCTATTTTGTACGAGAACCTAATGTAGGAGATAAGTGTAGGAGACTATTTTCATGTTCAGCCTGCATGAAAAACTCATTAAAATTAGAAATAATAAAAAAGATTCTCAGTGAAAGACCTTTTAATATTATTTTAAAAATATTCAAATTTGTTTAGAATTAGAAACTGTAAGGTATGCCATTTTAACATATAGCAGACTAAATGAGAATTGTTGCTAGTAACAACTAAATCTGAAATATGAGTTTAGTTGCAAACATTACAAACTAACAAAGAGCTAACAAATATTAAAGTTATGAATATTATAAATAACAGTAGTTAATTTGTGTACTGACGTGTACTGGTTTTTACATATTGAACAGGTAGGAACTCTTCAACATCCAAGATGGCTGCCGAGTAGGTGTGGTGAGATTGCTGAGCTTTCCTAATATATGAATATCAGCAAAATAAGACAACATCCACCTTTTCTAAGCTTGCTTTTTTGTGGCTTAAGTAATTAGAAACCTTTGGCTTAAACCATTTCTGAGCTAGATGAAGTATTGAACATTTATTCGATACATGAAGTGTTGGACATATTTTTTCGGCACATGTTCCAACCAGCTGGGAATCTGACAACGCCATAAAGTTAACCATCCAAGGAAACTGTTTGGAACAACGATGTCTATGGAGAATCTGGTCCAAGATATGGAGGAGATAAAAAAGTCCTTGAATTTCATGTCACATGAGATAACTAAAGTGGCAAAACAGTAAAGCGGCCTACAGGAGGTATTGAAAGAAGTCAAGCAACTTAAGGCTTTAATACAAGAAAAGGACAAAAAAATTGAGCTGCTTGAATGGAGGGTTGATGAGTTGGAGCAACATTCAAGGTTGGATGATCTCTTGATATCAGGACTGGAAATACACCGTACCTATGCACAGGCCGCAGCCTGTGACAGGGGAAAAGACATTGAAATCACTGCTACTCATTCTCCAGGTTCTCCCTCACTTGAGGATCAGGTGATCAAATTTTTCAACAGCAAAGATATTGCAATATCCAGTAAAGACATTGTGGCTTGTCACTCATTGGCTCAAAAACATAGTAAAACATCAACCATTGTGATCAGGCTTGCCAGTAGAAAATGTAAAATGGAGGTGCTGAGGAATGCAAAAAAATTAAAGGGTACAAGTGTATATGTAAATGAGCATCTTACGAAAAGAAACTCAGAAATCGCAAGGCAAGCAAGGATCCTGAGAAAAGAAAAGAAGATCCATGACACTTGGACAAGAAACTGCAAAGTACTGATAAAGCTAAATGGTCCCCCGGAGCAGGCAAAAGTGATGGTCATCAGAGATATTAAAGAACTTGATCAATACAAATGACATATGTCTGCTGTGGATCACCAAGGATGAATAAGAGGAAGACAACCAACTTCACGCATGGATGATACAACAAGAAGATATACGAAGAATCTGGATTATTCAACTCTCAATACAGTAAGAACAGAGACTGGTAATTCAAGTTATGAAAATTTACAATTGCAAAGGTTTGACTACACAGAATATAAACCACAGGATATGCAGGATGACATTGACCCAGATAACAATTTTTACACTAGAGTACAAAATCATTGTGAATACTATACTGAAGACCAGTTTGAACATAATGTCACTATAAAAGGTAAATTATCTGTTATACATTTCAATTGTAGAAGTCTAAATTCAAATTTTGTGAAGATTATGCAATGTTTGAAGCAATCAAATCATCCATTTACTGTAATAGCAATCTCTGAGACATGGCTCCAGGAAGGGAGGATATCTATGTTTCAAATTGAAGGATATAATATGTTTTCCACAAGTAGAGATTGCAAAAAAGGTGGGGGTGTGGCTTTGTATATTGATAAAAACTTTCAAAGTAGATTGGTGGGTGATATGACATTAGTTATGGATAACATTATGGAGTGTGTATCTGTGGAAATACAAATAGAAAAGTCTAAGAATGTGTTAGTCAGTTGTATGTATAGGAAACCAGGATCTTGTGTTGAAATGTTTAAAGAAAAAATAGTTGATATGTATGATGATATAATCAACAGAAAAATGTGTTTTGTCTGTGGGGATTTTAACATTGACCTGTTGAATCCTCAAATGCAAAATGCAAATACAGAGTTTATTAATTCCATGTTTAGTTTGGGACTGTATCCACTAATAACTCGGCCAACTCGAATTACAAAAACTAGTGCGACACTGATCGACAATATTTTTACAAATATTCTTGAATATGATGTGTTAAGTGGTCTTGTAATTACCGATATGTCTGATCATTTACCGGTTTTCACAGTCGTACAAAGGACAACTGTAACTACTCAAAGTGAATCTGTGGTTGTTACAAGGCTAAAAAATCAAGAAGCAGTAAATTCATTTAAAACTGACTTAATGGAACAAAATTGGGAGGAGGTTTATGTGGAAGATGTAAATATGGCTTATGGAAAATTTTTAAATATTATAACTTATCTTTATGAAAAAAACTGCCCTTTGCTTTATAAGGTGGATAAGAATAAATATGCTAAAAAGCCGTGGATAACTAAGGGGATTCAGAAGGCTTGCAGGAAAAAAAATAAGCTGTATAAAGACTTTTTAAAGAAAAGAACGGAGGAAGCAGAACAGAATTACAAGATATACAAGAATAAATTAATAAGTATTATGAGATCTAGTAAAAGAAATTATTATAGCAAATTATTGGAAGGAAATAAATCTAACATTAAAAATACGTGGCGCATATTAAATGATGTAATAAAAAAGGGTAGTGGAACCAATAGTCTTCCAAATATTTTTCTAACAAAAGACAATCAAGAAATTTATCAGTCTAAAGAAATAGCAAATGAATTCAATAAGTATTTTACCGAAATTGGGCCAGATTTGGCAAAGGATATATCAAATACTAAATTAGATGCTGATGCTGTGAGTAAAATAACAAATTTAGACAAAACCATATTTATTCAAGGCACAAATGAAAATGAAGTTATAACAGTTGTTAAAACATTTAAAAGTAAAAAGTCAGCAGATTTACATGGATTTGATATGTCGGTTGTAAAAGAAATCATTGAGATTATAGCCAAACCACTTACACATATTTGTAACCAGTCTCTCCAATCAGGAAGATTTCCTGAAAGGATGAAGGTTGCAAAAGTCATTCCTATCTATAAGGCTGGAGACAAACATGACTTTTCTAATTATAGACCAATTTCTATTTTATCTCAGTTCTCCAAAATACTAGAAACAATATTTCATAAAAGATTGTATGACTTTATTGAGCATCATGATATTCTTTCTGAACAGCAATATGGTTTTAGACGTGATCGGACAACTTCTCTGGCAATTGTTGATCTAGTGGAGAAAATATCTGATGCAATTGACAACAAACAATATGCTGTTGGGGTCTTCTTAGACCTGACCAAAGCTTTTGATACTGTTAATCATGACTTATTAATAAAACAATTGTGTAGATATGGCATCAGGGGTGTGGCCTATGACTGGATTAAGAGTTATTTAGAGAACAGACTCCAATATGTCCACATTAACAACACTGATTCACAGCTACTGACAGTGACCACCGGTATCCCACAGGGGTCAGTGTTGGGTCCCTTGTTGTTTATTCTTTATATTAATGACATATGTTTAGTTTCTAAAACATTGCATTTCATACTATTTGCAGATGATACTAATGTTCTAAGTTTTGGGAAAGATTTAATAACATTAATGGACAAGGTTGAGAAAGAATTAAATGCATTAAAGTGTTGGTTTAACTTAAATAAATTAACTTTAAATTTAAATAAAACAAAATTTATCATATTTACTAATAGAGCAATTACAGTGGATACAAATCTCAAAATAAATAATACAGAAATTGAAAGAGCGAATGAAATAAAATTTCTTGGCGTAACCATAGAAAAAAAGTTAAGTTGGAAACCGCATATTGACTCAATTAAAGCAAAGTTATCGAAATCATTAGCAGTTCTCTATAAAGTTAAAGAATTTTTAGATGAAAAAGCTTTATATCTTTTGTATTGTTCCTTATTTCTGCCTTATTTCATGTATTGTGTTGAAGTGTGGGGAAATACCTACGAAACCCACTTAAAGCCTTTGTTTATAATTCAAAAGAGAGCAATCCGACTTGTAAATAAAGCAGCTTGTAGAGAGCATACACATTTACTTTTTATTCATTTAAAAGTATTAAAGCTAAGAGAATTAGTTACATTAAGAACTGCACAGTTTATGTATAAAGTGATGTATAATTTGATGCCAAAACAAATTCAGGATCTGTTCCAGATCAGAGAGAGTGTTTATGATCTCAGAGGGTATAAAATGTTTAGAAAGCCTAAAGTAAGAACTAAAATGAAACAACTTTGTATTTCTTGTGTTGGGTTGATGTGTGGAATAAATTAGACCAGGAGCAAAAAGATTGTTCAACAATGGTAAAGTTTAAGGGTATGTTTAAATCAAATGTGATTAAATATTATGAATCAAGTCAATGAAAAAATGCATAAAACATTAAAGGTCTTTTTTTTTTTTTATGAAGCTAGAATGGGGATTTGAATATATTCCCATACATTTCAAACATGATGTAAAAATTATGGAATCGGTACGCTATTCTAAAATTTTGTTTAAGTTCAAAGGGTTTGGGGGGCTGGGCTTATAAGCTTATGCTTCTGCCCGCGCCCATTCTTAGCATTGTGTAAGTTGTGTGTTTGCTTGTAAACCTGCAAATGTTTCTTTGTTATATTATATTGTACTATTGATTTTAATTTCTCATTAATTTCTCATTTCTCATTTCTCATTTTTACTCAGAAATGTAGGTGATTTATCAAAATTTTCATAAAAAACGAGACTCATGGATTGACAGATGGGAGATTAAAATTTGAGTAATCCTAATTTCTGTCCTATGGTTTTTTGGGAGAGAGTGCAGTCTGTTTCGTACCATTTTTTAGTCATCTTTGTGAACGTAATCTGAAATCATTAGCACACAAATGTTGCAGACGAGTGTAGTTTCACCACAAAGTTCAATTTTTCTCTGAGACGTTGTGACATGAAGAAAACTGATAAATAAGATAATTTAGTTTTCATTTATAATTCCCAACATTTACAGTAGAAACCAAATCAATCGTGGACTTGGAAAGGAAAATGAAATAACGAGATTGTGAAATCAGATACAGCACAACACTCATTAATTTACTCCCTCATGTCCAAACGTATTCTAATTTGTGCAAATGAATCTAAATGATGGAAACAGAAATTGGAAAAACAAATTGGAAGAAGAGAAAAAGACAAGATTTACTTTTGTTGAAATGCGTGTGTAGCGTCTACAGTATATAATACATAGTGTCTCCATGAAAGAATATCATAGAATACTGAATTTCTGTATTTAGTTTAGAATGACAAAAATTAGGGTAATGTGACATCACTAGGGATTAGTTGGCTAATCTGAGGAGATTCAGTTTCTCATCTCTGACTCGCTACATGGAAGTGGACAGTTTCCCCCAAAGTAAATAAATCCGACTGGGCTGAGGTTTCCCTCCAGGCGCATGCATTAATCAGTACCAACATGGACTGGATTAAAATAAGCCTTTTTTAAATTTAATCCATGTAATTAGAGTACTCTACTCCAACAGCTCAGCATGAAAATGAACCACACCTGCAATACATATTTCTGTCGTCAATTCTTGATTTAGTGAAAAACCTTGAAAGACATAAAAAAAACAAGAAAATGTTTCGAATAAAATAAATGCACGAGTTTTTAAGGAAACATTGATGTGCTGAATTATCACAATATTTTATGCTATGACACTGAATCGATATTGGAAGGCATTTTTATTAAGAATTTACATCAGATCATTTACTTTAGTTCTTTAGTTTTAGGCAATTCAAACTTCTACCACTAGGTGGCAGCAGTTTTAACGCCTTCAGCCCGACAGAACAAGATCTCTTCATAGAGTCGGATGTGTTTGGAAGTTTCTGAGTTTTCTATTAAATTATCATCTGGATTTTGGTCTTGCAACATATCGTATCGTCTTTTCTGTATCGTGATATTTATCGTATCACCAGATTCTTGCCAGTACACACCCCTATTGCACAGGTGCCTTACTGTTAATGGTTAATCTGCAGCACAGCAGGCTCCAATAGCAGCGTAGAATATCAGCTGGGTTAAAGAATAACAACATATTTAACGGGAAAACTGGTTTAGCTCAAACCCAGTGTAAAAGCTCTTTATCTAATGAACTACACTGGCTTTAACTGTTGTTACGGTGGTTTGCATTTATTATTTTCACAATAGAATATTCAGAAAAGCTTGGACAGTTATATAAGAGGTTATTTTTTTTATGTTCCCTGACCATTTTTGAACACTGTATTAGATTTTTGCTGATGAAAATGAGACTAGATAGGGACCGACAGCACATAAAGGCATAGCATAAATGAACAAGAGGGAGGACGGTGTAGGAAACTCCGGAGAAGGACTCAAAGAGGAAAGATGATTGAAATAGAGGCTGGTGATGGAGGCGCTATTGATATAAAGTGGAAGAGAGGGAGAAAGCGTAAGCATGAGGGAATTAAAGAGGAAAAAGGGAGAGGGTGGAGAGGTAATTTTCTAAATGGAAACTATAGCAGGGTGATTTATCGATGGTATGACAGCTGTAATGTGACTATTACACAAGTATGGACACAGAAAGGGAGAGAGGGAGGGAGAGGATGGGGACATGAATTCTGAAGATGGAGGGCAGATGTGAAAAGTTCAGAGAAGGAGTGTGTTTGAGCCAAATACTTGATGCATTGCAGCCTCAACATATGCAGAGAGCGGATAGTTTGGCTATTTTAAAAAGATTGTTAAATCGTTCTCATTCTCAGATAATGCACGAGGCACTTATTGACGTATTGATTCATTTTTACTGCTCAGAAGAAAGGATTGCCACTTCGAGGCCAGCCAGTGTTTTCCCACTGTCTGTCTAACAGGTGAACAACTTATCCAGCCTCCTCCGGGTTATTCTAAATAATGTTCTGCAGTGTTTGCCTCTCCCACCCATTTAAAGTACTGTCACTTTTAATACTGCCATTAACTTATATAGTTTCTAAAATCTAAATTTAGGTGGAATAATTGTTTTTGACGCTTATAAATAGTTTTCAGAAGATGTTTAATTACCACTACTTTGTCCTGATTATTTCACTATTAAGCTTTCACTGTGTGTCGACACAGATGACAAAAAAATACATTATAAACAACGGTAACACTTCCTTTTACAGTCCCATAAATACTAAGTACTTACATGGTAATTGCATAAGAAGTTAAAGTGTATTATGATAAATGGCCTGTATTTGATATAGGAGAATAAGAAGAAAGTATCATTTCTATAGCGCCTCTCAGGTTAAAAATCACGAGGCGCCTATAGCGCCTTCTAGAGTCCTGGAACCCCCCAAGGCGCTTTACAACACAGTCATTCACCCATTCACACACAAATTCACACACTGGTGGGGATGAGCTACGATGTAGCCACAGCTGTCCTGGGGCGCACTGACAGAGGCGAGGCTGCCGAGCACTGGCGCCACCGGTCCCTCCGACCACCACCAGCACAACACATTCTCACACCCAGGGCGTCGGAAACAAACGCTTGGTCAGCCACCCTTCACGTCAGACCCCAGATGCCAAAAGTGCCCTTTTTCATTACTTATGTGCGAAATGGGTTTTTTCTAGGGCCGGGACTTTTAACGCGTTAATTACGATTAATTAATTAGAAAAAAATAACGCGTTAAAAAAATTAACTCATTTAATCGCAGCTTGCATTTCAAGCACGGCGGAACCTTTGTCATTGCACGATTTCCTCATAGACTGAATATCACTGACGCACACAACAATGCACAGCCGATGTGCACAGCGCTAATGGCTGCTAAAACGTAATAAAAACAGAAAGAAGTTGCCTTGCTTGGACTGATGCAGGATTTAGGAAACACGTCCGCCTCTTTTCTTAACTTGGGGAAAAAAAAAACTTCCAGACAACAACGGAGTCCGTGCCGCGGACATTTTTCAGAGATCGTCTCTGCTGCAGCTGCCCGCCCGGTAGCACCGAAAACTTTACAAAAGTTGCGGTAAGCTATATTTTTAGCATTTACATAACATCTGTGCAGCGCTGAAAGCACCAGACATAATAATTCTGTGCCCTAACAGTAGTTTATGAAAGTAGTCAGACAAACGAGAGGCACCTGGCTGCCGCTGGAGAACGCTCCGTGTTCTCCCTACTATGTAAACAATCACAAACAACGTGTCTTAAAGTTGAAAACAGAAGTTTCAGTTAAAACAGAAACACTCTGAAACTTTTCTTATGATTTTCTAAACAATTCTGTGGGGGAATTATATGTTTTTGAGACGAGTCTCTGTCTAAACATCACATGCATTACTATCATTAAGCAGCAGGTGTGTTGAAGCTGTCATCAGCTGAGGGGCGGATGCTTAAGTGCATCAGGGGCAGCGAGGAACGAGGAAGTTGTGATCAGGCTGGAGATCACACCAGATTCGCTGCTGCAGGCATGAATCTGCGGGTCTGCAGCACCCCCTTCTTAACGTGACAGCAGGACTTCCCATGTAAGGAAGGTCCGCTCACCTGTTCGTCAGATCATTATTTCCTCGCCATGATCTTTTATCATCCCATCATCCTCCAGTCATCCAACTGGAACCAGTTAGTGTTCCTGATCATTCTCAGAATATGCCATGCCTGCTCTGGTGTTAAAAGTTAGTACATTTAAGTCCTAGATCATATTTGTGCCTGTTCTACTGTCATTTTGAAGGATTGTTATTTGTGTTTTTACTACATTATGAGTAGAAATGCTAATAAAAACTCCCAATTATACAAACAAGTGAAACTGGAAAAATTAGAATCTGGTGCAAAGTCAAATTTATTTCAGTCATTCAACTAGACAGAGAGACTATTTAAAGGCTCAGGAACCCTTTGCAGATGTTTTCTATTTGTAATTATAAATTTTTGTTGATTTGGGGTTTGTTTCATATCACACAGTGACATTTGATTAATTAAAATGCATTTTTTATTAAAAGCTTTAGTTTACAGTAATAACCATGTCTAATGTTTGATTCTCTATCTCATAATTTTAATTAAAAGTTTTACTTTGAGAGCACATTTTCCTGAACGATTAAAATGTGATTAATTGAGATTAATTAATTACAAAGCCTGTAATTAATTAGATTTAATTTTTTAATCAAGTCCCAGCCATAGTTTTTTCCTTTTTGTAACTGCAGTTCCCAATGCAGCATAAAACTGACGTGATTAGATATCCGCTGATGTGGCACAGAACCAGCTCATTTAACCGCACCTAAACCTTAACGTTTCACTATTTATAACCTTCCCCTCACCCTCATCCTAACCTTAACCCTCATTTAACCGATGCAGCACCGAACCGGCTCGTTTAACCGCACCTAAACCTTAAATGCGGCACCGAACCAGCTCATTTAACCGATGCGGCACCGAACCACCTCGTTTAACCGCACCTAAACCTTAACGTTTCGCTATTTATAACCTTCCCCTCTCCCTCATCCTAACCTTAACCCTCTTGCTACCTAAAACGTTACTCTCACTGCGATCAAGCATTTGTTTCCCCTGCATTCTGACTCTGACAGTCAGAGTCTGACTGTGAATTTTCGTATTTGCCGCCCAAGGGGAACGTTAAAACGTACCATCTGGCGAGGGGGAGGTTACACATACCCTCTACTTTTAACCTCCACCGTGGTAGTTGAAACCTCCCCCTCGCGTTGGCTCGGTCCAAACCCGACCAATCACGAGGCGGCTCCCGCCGTTCACTTCATAGAGCCGGCTTTTAGAGCGATCGACACATCACCAACGTGTTCGCTAGCAAGATGGTTAAGGTTAGGATAGGGGTGAGGGGAAGGTTAAATAAGAGGATAAGGTTAATGTACAATGAGCTTGTTTGGTGCCCTGGCTGCGTACATCCCATCGCGTCAGTGTAATGCTGCATTGGGATCTGCAGTCAAATAAGGGAAAAACCCCTTTTTGCACATATGTAACGAAAAAGGGCACTATTGGCGTCTGGGGTCTGACGTGGAGGGTGGCTGACCAAGCGTTTGTTTTTGACGCGCTGGGAGTGAGAACGTGTTGACCAGCAGGCAACGTGGGTTGTGTCTTGCCCAAGGACACAACGACAGACTGAGCGGGGCTCGAACCTGCAACCTTCCGAATATGGGGCGAGCACTTAACACCTAGGTGGCACTGTTTCTGAGTTCTTAAACAGTTATTACCATGTAACTCAGGTTTAATTCTAGTTTTATTGTTATTAATCATTCCCAGTAAATACTGTTTTACACAATAATTACTCTTTATTACAATTTTACACTTTAATTACACAATAATACTCTTGAACTTACTATGTAATTACCATGTAAATACTTAGTAATTAGGGGACTGTAAAAGGAAGCATTACCAAAACAACTTTTAAATACTTTTTTCCTGTGTTTTGTTGTCTAGCATTCTTGTTGGAATAATGTCGATGGAGATTTTCAAAAGCAAAAATGAAATGTTGAGATTTGCGCAGAAAGACCGTCAGCGGAATGGAACCAAACCGCTTTCAGAGTCATTTTGTGCAAAACTCAGATGAAAGGTTATCTGGTTATGAAGTTAAACCTTAAAAGGTTTCCTAAAAAAATATATTTTTGAAATGGGATCAGCAGTGATGGGAATAACGTCGTTTCAAATAACAACGTTACTAAAAAAAACAGTTTTTCAGTAACAAGTATTCTAATTAATCAACATCTTCTTTTATCATAACACCATTTTCCGTTACTGATGAGGAAATGCGTGCGTTACTAATCAGCACCGTGGTGTGTTGAAGCTGTCATCAGGAGCTAAAGAGGCAGCAGTAGCTCCACAGGTTGAGCGGGTTGTCCAATAATTGGAAGGTTTCAGTATAGCATCCATCACAGAGTTAGTCCTGGTAGATTGTAAGAATTTATAATTATAGAAATTAAAGATTCTTAAACGATCCCAACTCTCTCTTTTCTTGTCTCTCAGTCAATACAGAGTGTTTAAGTAAACTCTCTGATGATAAAAACAACCACTTCTGATTATAATATTTAGATCAAATTACAGTGTATAAATATACGAACCACAGATCACTACAGGTTCAATCCCGGCTCCGGACAGAGAATTCTGCTGTTGTGTCCTTGGGCAAGACACTTAACCCACCTTCCCTGATGGTGGTGGTCAGTGCTCAGCAGCCTCGCCTCTGTCAGTGCACCCCAGGGCAGCTGTGGCTACATCGTATCTCATCACCATCAGTGTGTGAATGTGTGTGATGGATGAATGATACACTGTAGTGTAAAGTGCTTTAGAGTGCTTACTCTGAGAGGCGCTACACAAGTGCGGGTCATTTATCATGTTTTCATCCAAGCGCATCACGGCCGTGAAGAACAAAGAAGATGTGATAATAGTTACAGCTGCAGACCCGCAGATTCGCTGCTGCAGGCGTAAATCTGCAGCCGTACCATTCTTGGCGTGACTGCGGAACGTCCCAAAGGTCCGCTCACCTGTTCACCGCTCAGACGTCACGATCTTCTACCTTCCTAGATTATCCAGCTGTAACCTGTTTCTGATCGTCTCTTTAGTACAGCTGTAACGCTGGTTGCATCAGTCTCAGACGTCATGGAGCTCAGGTGTTATCAGAACTACCTGTGTGTGTTTACCACCCAGCTTCAGCTCTTCTGGGTTTGCGTCTGACTCAAGTTAGTAAAGTTAAGTCCTCCATCAGGCTTGTGCCTCTTCTAGTGTCATTTTAAAGGATTTTATTTATTTATTTACCCATTGCTAGATTACCAGCAACAGAAATGTTTCTAAAAACACACAATTATGTGAAGCTGGAAAAATTAGAATACTGTGCAAAATCACATTTATTTCAGTAATTTAACTAGACTGAGAGACCATTTAAAGGCCCATGAACCTTTACAGGTGTTTCTATTTGCTATTATACATTTTAGCTGATTGGGGTCTTGTTACATATCACACAGTGACATTTTAATAGTCTAGATTAGAGTAATGTTCCAGTTTGTAGTTCCTCCTGTTAAACGCTCATTTATTTCAATTATTCAGTTTTATAACAAAAAACATTGGAGTACATTTTATTATGTTCCAGTCTCGCCATTTATATTTCAGTAATATAGTAAATTTAGTAAGTTTAATTAAGAAGGGAACCCATTTTTATTGCGTTCTTTAATGAAAAAAAGTTATAAAATAGTTATTTTTCTTAGTAATTAGTTACTTTTGTAATCTTGTAGTAGTAGATAAAGTAATCAGTAACTATAACTAATTACTTTTTAAAAGTAACTTTCCCAACACTGGTGATTAGTCACTTTGGGTTTCAAATGCAGGCTTAATGTGAAAATAGCCTTCTACCTCTATTTCCTGTAAGTTAGCATTCATGGACTCACCCATCTTGGCTCGCAGCGGAGGAGACTGCTGATGGTTTAGCCTCCAGGAGAGAGCAGAGCGTGCCTCGTCTAGTAAAAACGAACCGTTAGCATTAGCAACTAATCAACATGACAGAACTGCTTCAGACTTGTTAGTTGTGGAGATAAAGCATCCAATGTTGCAGAGCAAACTGAGTCAGTGGTAGAGATGTGTTGCTGTTATCCAATCAGAGCCCAGATGTTTGAATACCAGGAAAAAAGACCTAAAATCTTGTCATTGTCTGCGCCGGCTAACTTCCACTTTCTGAAACAGGAGCGCAAGACTTTTTTCCACACAGAATCCCACTCACAAGGCATTCATTTATACTGGAGACCACTGCAAAAGTACTGAAAAAAGAAGTGAACTTGTCATTTTACCCAAACTTTCCCAAATGCTGCCAATGGAAGTTAAACCGTGTCTTTGTATTGTGTTTCTTCTTTAGCCGAGTGTGGTTCTTCAGTTGTAAATAATGAAGGAATACTCCTTTCTCCCAACTATCCACTGAACTACGACAACAACCATGAGTGCATCTACAGCATCCAGGTAGTCCTGTAACTTGTAGGACCTTTGGGTTTCTGTTCAATAGGGATGGTTTAAGCAGTATTTAAAAAGAGGCACCATGCATTCAAATGGTGCAATAATACAGTTTTAACAACAAGTGCAAACCGCCCGTGATCCTGGTCTGTAAGCCTGATCTGTATTCCATGTTGACTCCAGGTGCAAGCTGGGAAAGGCATCAACATTTCTGCGAGGACCTTCCATCTCGCTCAGGGCGATATTCTCAAAGTAAACAAACGCATATACTTACAGAGCTCTCAATGTTGTTCTTTCTACCCCCAAAAAAGTATTTAAAATGTTGTTTTGTTGCAGATTTATGATGGGAAAGACAACACAGCCCAGGTTCTGGGAGCTTTTACTGGGTCATCCATGTTGGGCCTCACTCTGATTTCCACATCAAACCACCTTTGGCTGGAGTTTTATAGTGATTCAGAAAGCACCGGAGAAGGATTCAAACTAGTCTACTCAAGTAAGTTTTGAAAGAAACTTCTCTTTTCATCAGCCTTTTTATTTCCTCTTGAAAGAACTTTGGGCAGGGGAGAAAAAAAAATCTTGTTTTTATTCATATGCGGCCTTCATTTAATCAGGAAACACTCGGGGAGATTAAAAATCTATTTTGCAAGCGCATGCTGGCCAAGACAGCAACACAGAAAAGGTTTCAGACGTGATTACAAAAATCAAAGCAATAAAAATAAACCCAAATTTTAAAAGCATTTACAACTAGATGTACTTGTCACCAACTGTTCTAAACAAACCACTTTAAAGTGTCCCGGGAGACCGGCTCGTGAAGCTTTAAGTCTAATTCCTCTACTGATTCCAGGAAGATGGATATTTAAAAAAACCCTCTTCTCCATTCAGGCTGGACTCTTGGGGCTGTAAGAAGGTAGATGTTCTGAGAGTGCGAGTGTTGTCTGGTTGATTCTTGCATGGAAAACAGTTGGTACTCACTCTTGTTTATGGCTCTGCACAAGCTTGTACATGTATTTTTTTGCTAGAATAAAAAAATGTTCAGCAAATCTTAGCAAATTATTGGAATTTTTTTTGTATCAAAGGTTCTTGACTGGAAATCATACAAAGTGAGAGCCTGATTGCAACACGGGGTTTACTTAGCAACACAGCTAATTATGTGGGTGGTGCCCCGGGAACAAAATGGGTATAAGAGCCTTTGTTAGTAACCAAGCTGTTGTAGTATAAATTACTATAGTATAAATATGGCCAGCATGTGCTGAGGGGACCCGTTTTGGTGGTCAGGTCTCTGCTTTTTGCAGATGAGGTGGTCCTGTTGGCTTCACCAGACAGTGATCTCCAGCTCTCGTGAAGCAGCTGGGGTGAGAGTCAGCTCCTCTAAATCTGAGACCGTGGTCTTGAGTCGGAAAAGGGTAGAATGCCTTCTCCAGGTCAGGGATGAGGTCCTGCCTCAAGCGGAGGAGGTTAAGGATCTCAGGGCTTTGTAGACGAGTGAGGGAAATGTAGTGCGGGAGATGGACAGGCGGATTGGTGCTGTGTCTGCAGTGCTGCAGGCGTTGTACCGGTCTGTCCCGGTGAAGAGTTGGAAGGCGAAGCTCTGGATTTACCAGGTGATCTACGTTCCTACCCTCACCTATGGTCACAAGCTTTGGGCAGTGACCAAAAGAATGAGACCGCAGATACAAGTGGCCAAAAGGAGTTTTCTCCACAGTGTGGCGGGGCTCTCCCTTGGAGATAGGGTGAGAAGCTAAAGTGACTTCCAATTTTTGAGTGAATGGACCTAATATGCGTGTTTTTGGACTGTGGAAGAAAACCCACTTTTCCAATGGGAGAACATGCAAACTCCACGCAGCAAAGGCCACAGACCGGATTCAAACCTGCAACACTTTTGACTGCAAGGTAACACTGCTACCAACTATGACCCCTTTTTTGTTTCTGTTCAACATAATAGGTCGTACTTGAAACCTGAAGATAAAAACGAATTTGTCGCAGTTAGTTAAAGCTTCCAAAGAGTTCCTGCATCCGTTGGTGCTCGCCTGTCCTCGACAGTCCGCTCTCATCGTTGAAATTAGAAGCTCTGCTCTAATTACGCTTCACATGATTGCATGACCAGGTTTGCATTGTTCTTTTTGAATGAACGGAGGATTTCTCTGCACCCTTCTCATAATTTAGCTAAGTATTTTTTGGGGGGTGGGAGAACATTAGCTTAAATAGCACTGCAGCATTTTTCTGTTCGTATTTCTGTGCTACAATTTGATATGAAGACAGGGTATCCGCGGGTCCTTAAAAAGTCTGAAAAAGTCTTAAATTGGCTTTTCTAAATTTAAGGCCTTAAAAATCCTTAAAAGTGACAAATAATCCTTAAATACAGTTTCCAAAGGTCTTAAATTACCCAAGACCCAATGAACAAGAATTTCTAGTTAGTCTTCAGCATTTTTTTTTGTATGATGTTGGTGTAAGCGGAACCGTACACATTCAGTTGGTTGTGAAAGAGGGCTATTTTTAGATGAGCACATTAGCTGGTTAAGCTAGTGGGAGCTTGCGCCATGGGGAAGTGCAAGTTTAATGGTAATTGGGTGGGTAATCCCACGTTTGCGATGTGGTTAGCACCGGTTCCAGGCAATAGCTGGAAATTATAGCTTCAATTTAATTTAAAAAAATAGCTTAAATTTGGTCGAAGCGGCCTTAAAAAAGGTCTTTAAAAGTCTTAAATTCGGCTCCCTTAATCCTGCAGATACCCTGGAAGAGTAAAAGCTGTAATCGAGTATAAATCTCGATAGATTTCAATGAATAATTCATTCTCTTTTGTTTCCGTACACATGTTTAACAAACAGAGTCATTTCAGATGGGTAACGGTGCCCTGTAGATCTCTGGGTGATGATAGATGTGTTTCCGTTGCTCAGTGGTGAAAGCTCGGTTTTCCAAATGACCACGTTCAAAGATTTAGACACGCCCCTACATCACTGCCCGGAGAACAGCTCAAAACACGGCCGCCACCTTGTCTTCTGGGTAATGTCGTAGATCAAATCCTGGTTATGGTCTTGTAAGGATATTTATAAATCTATTCAAATCCTACGCTGGAAGACTGTGCGCTAACTGAATATTCTGAATATTACCATGGAAACTGAGCTCAGAGAGTGAAAAACAACCTTAAATTGGATAAAGTGTACACATGTTCCTGTATCACTCCTAAATGGTATGCATCGTGTATCCTTTTTACAGAGTTGCTGATGCCAGCTTGGTTGTAAACAAAATACTTAAGTGCACCAGATTTTAAGGAGATATCGCCATTCATTTGGGGAAAAATACATTTGTTTCCTCATATGGGCTTTGCATTTCCCATTTGAAGTTTTTTTTAAGTCCACTCTGAGTATTTTTCGCCCTTTTCTCCAACCAGGTTTCGAGTTATCTCACTGCGAGGACCCCGGCGTGCCTCAGTTTGGCTTCAAAGTCAACGACCAAGGCCATTTCTCTGGGAGCAGCATCACATACAGATGTGAGCCAGGGTACACGCTGCATGGGGCCACCACACTGAAGTGTATGACTGGTGAAAGGAGAGCTTGGGACAACCCTCTGCCTTCATGTATCGGTAGGTCTTTGAAATGTGAATCAGTTACTCTTGGAAAATCGGTGGTCTCAAACTCCGGCCCTTGAGGGCATCGCCCAGCATGTTTTAGTTGTTTCCCTGCTCTGACACAGTTGATTGAATGGTTGAGTCACACCTTAATCACCTGCTAATGTATACAGGTGGTTTTAAACAGCCCTCAAAGACCAGAGTTTGAGAGCTAAGCCACAGACATAATGGCACTTAGCTACACATTTTATTTTACTCAGTGGAAACATTTTAGGGACAAAAACCCAATGCTGTATCCGCAGTAGCTGCAACTCCGCCAAGGCTGCCCTTTGTCACCGATTTTGTTCATAACAATTATGGACAGGGTTTCTAGGCACAGCCAAGGTGTTGAAGGGATCCGTTTAGGTGGCCTAATTATCGAGTCTCTGCTTTTTGACGATGATGTGGTCCTGTTGGCTTCATCAGAACGTGATCTCCAGCTTTCGCTGAGCGGTTTGCAGCAGAGTGTGAAGCAGCTGGGATGAGAGTCAACTCCCCTAAATCCAAGACCATGGTCTAAAGTCGGAAAAGGGTGGAATGCCTTCTCCGGGTCAGGGATGATGTCCTGCCTCAAGTGGAGGAGTTTTAGTATCTCAGGGTCTTGCTCATGATTGATGGGCGGATCGGTGCCGTGACTGCAGTGATGCGGGAGTTGTACGGATCTGATGTGGTTAAGAGAGAGCTGAGCCAGAAGGCAAAGCTCTTGATTTACTGGTCGATCTACGTTCCTACCATTACGGTCACAAGCTTTGGGTAGTGACTGAAAGAACGAGATCGCGAATACAAGCGGCCGAAATGAGTTTTCTCCACAGGGTGGCTGGGCCCTCCCTTAGAGATAGGGTGAGAAGCTCGGTCATCTGGGAGGGGCTCTGAGTAGACCCGCTGCTCCTCCACATCAGAAGGAGCCAGTTGAGGTGGATCGGGCATCTGGTCAAGATGCCTCCTGGACGCCTCCCTGGTGAGGTTTTCCAGGCACGTCCAACCCAAGGGAAGATGCTGGAGGGACTATGTCTCATCTGGCCTGGGAACGCCTTAGGATTTCCTGGAGGAGCTGGCCCAGGTGGCTGGAGAGAGGGAAGTCTGGGCCTCTCTACTCAGCCTTGTTTTGGCCCAGAACAAATATTCCGTCGATCAAATCACATTGCAGAGATTTCCTGGGCCATCTTAAAATGTGCCAAACAAAAAAATAAAATATCATAGCCTAGCATAGAAAACCGAATCATATTATAGGGACGCAGCAATTAAAACACACTTCATTTTAACGCAAACACTTTCAACAGCAACATTTGTTATTGCACAGTGGAAAGATTACACCGTTTTTCTGTTTTCGGCAACATCTCCGCTTACGGAAGATCCTCTCAATAAACTGGAAGCAAAACAGATGGGAGGCCAATTTCTTTTTGAATTGCCTTCTTGATTTCTTACGTTTACCACAAACTGTTGAGAGTTTAAAGTCCCAGTGAAAAACCAATTTATTTAGGATTACACCACCTGGATGCTTTCTGTCCAACACAAACAACCGTTTGCCTGTAGTGGGCAATTTTATCTTGTGTTTCTGGAGGCTACATTCATGTACGTTCAGCTCTCAGACATGCTCTTACACACACACACGCACACACACGCTTCCTACTAACTCCTATTTATGTGTCTGTCTAAGCAACCATCCCTTTTTCTTCGAATTGACCCATAAACTACTTTTAATCAATTTGCTTCTTGCTACAGACACATTTATCAAAGCAGCAGTTCTTTTATGGAAACGATAAAACACGCTGGGAAGTACACCCCCCTTTGAACATTGACACATTTCTAAATATTCTGTTATAACATCATTGCCGTTTTAATGTCTCTAAACAGATGGGACATCATACAAACAAATATTGATGTCAACAAATCGATTTTCTTTCTCAGGATTTTGCACTTTAGCTTTTCACAAATACACACCGACATGAAAAGAAAGGGTCGTATACACAAAAATATGATGTCGCGAAACTATGAGGTACAATTTGCTGCTAAATATATGAACCAATTTATTTTTTATACAATATAAAAAAGAAAGTGATAAACTGTGAAATAGTACAATATGAAATTAAAATAGAATTTGCTAAAAAATACAAGCTAATCAAGACGTTTATCAGAACGATTTATAAACAATACAATATATCGCACTAAAAATTTCAATTGGAAATAACCAATATTGGTTTTCAGTCTTAAATACATACCATACACACATGATACATCAAACTCTTCAGCTACTTTTCCTCTCTCTCAAAATTAAAGCATATGAGAGATTTGAAGTAAAGTTTATGAAATAGTTCAGTTTGTTTGGCACAACTTGTAGGAATTAGCCCTGTGTGAACATACGCTGCCCTCAACACATAGCTATGTGTAGCTAGCCAGCTAGCAACAAAAACAAAAACAAGATTCTTATTCCAAGGTTTAATTTTCTTATCTGAAGATCTTTATGAATGTTTTATCATAGCTGCAATATACAGAAAAAGAAAAAAATGCATTACTAACTAATACACACATCTTAGTGTCACTCTTAAGGAGAATGACTATTACTACTATCAGCCTACTACTACTACTACTAATGAGATTCTGCTTTTGGAGACAAAATAAATGTGGCACTTTTCCTATTACTAACTTAAATGGAGTAGTTGTAAATGTAGGCATGCATAATAGGAGATATGTGGTGTTAGTAACATAAAATGTTTTAGTCTTTCTTTTTTATGTGAGTACACATCATATTGGAAATTAGGACTAGGAAATATGCATATATCTGTAAAAACAAAATAAAAAGCCAATACAGAGTATCCATAGTTGGATGTTTTTGCGTAGAAACATGGTGGTGCTATATACTGTCTCTGCCAGGCCAAAACCTTGAATCTCCTAAAATCTAACGTTTTAGTTCAGTAAAGTCTTTTATTTTTCTTTTACATGAAATTAACAGTTTAGTCACTAATCCTGTGACACTTTTACTGGATCGTCATCCATGAAAACAACCACAGATGTTAAGGGTGACCCATGGAGTTCAGAAACTTCTAATGAGGAATGAAGGAACAAGGATTTGCCTGACTGATTGTATACTATATGATAAATGACCACAGTTGTATAGCGCCTTTCAGAGTCAGAGGACTCCAAAGCACTTTACACTACAGTGTATCATTCATCCATTCACACACACATTCCCTGGTAATGAGCTACGATGTAGTCACAGCTGCCCTGGGGCGCACTGACCACCACCAGCAGTGTCTTGCCCAAGGACACAACATTAGGGTTCTCTGCCGGAAACCGGTATCGAATCTGCAACCTTCCGATTGTTGGACAGCCTGCTGTACCTCCTGAGCTTCTGCTGCCCCCACGATACTTGATGGACCAGATGCACTGTGCTACCAAACCCATTATTGTCCCTGTACGTTACATTTCATCTCATACGCTGCCTTTATTAGAGCTGCATAAATAAGTTATTTAGTGCGCCCTGTTGCACCGCTGCAGTAACATCGTTTAATTAGGCCCAAAGAAAGGCAACGTCATTTCAAAGGGACGAACAAAATGTCTGCTGCAGTTTAAGACCCAGCCAAACACTTGAAAGGTCTTTCTTTCCACATTCCCTCCTTTCAACTTTTGGATTTTGAACTCAGCTTAATAAGTCTCCCTCCTTTTTCACTATTAATAATGAAAGACTCATAAAACCACTGGCTAAAATTCTCTGACTTTGTATTTTAGCAGTGACACACCGTGACCTCATCCAACCGCCAGTCTTAATATTGTATTTCTTATTATTATTGCTCAGGTTCTCCTTCTTTACCCCCGTTGGTTCTTTTTTTAAACTCCCCTTCCCTTTGCCTATAGTCTTACGGCGTCCTCTCTTTATATTGCTCCTGTTACACCAGATAATGTATTCAAGTGATGAGGAGCCCGAGGGAGGAGGGACTTGCAGAGGGAGGAACAGCAGAGAGAATGAAGATTGCGAAAATATATAACTGAGAGAGACAAAGTGGGAGAGAGGAATTATTTTAGTTATATAATGTGATGTGATTCCTTCAGGGAGGAATGCAAGATCAGCACTTTGTTTCTTCTTCCTGCTCATCCGTCTTCCGCTCCACTCTTAATGTTCTGCTGGGACAGAAAAAAACCAGAGAGACGGCTTGACGCAGAGGTGGAGCGGCGGCTTCGTTTTTAATCATCTGCTTTTTTTCTTTGGTGATCATTTAGCGGCCCCACGGGTCCACCTTGTGGGTTTGAATGTCTAAATAAACAATTGCCTCAGACAGATAAATGGTTGACTTGTCGTCGCTCTGGAACACACTGGGATGTCTTAGTTCATGTCATTCGTGGGACGTCAGCGACGGTTGTGTAACATCATGTCAGCGACATTTCACACAGTATTCATATCAAAAGGGATTCGGTGTATTTTACGTGTTTTTTATCTGTCCTGCAGCCGAGTGCGGCGGCCGCTTTAAAGGCGAGTCCTCCGGGAGGATTCTTTCCCCTGGATACCCCTTTCCTTACGACAACAACCTCCGCTGCACCTGGACCATCGAGGTGGATTCAGGGAACATCGTGAGGTAAAGCGACCTTTTCAAAAGAAGGCTTTCCTTTAAAACGTCATTATTTTTAATCGTATAAACACATTATTACAGCCTGCAGTTCCTGGCCTTCGATACTGAAGCCAGCCACGACATGCTGAAGGTTTGGGACGGCCCACCTGAGAATGAAATGTCTCTGGCTGAGCTCAGTGGGTCTCTGCTCCCGGAGGGAATCCACTCCACCCTAAACACCGTCACGGTTCAGTTTGAGACCGACTTTTACATCAGCAAGTCGGGATTTGCTATTGAGTTCTCAAGTAAGTAAAACGAATCAAATATTGAACGCGTACGTTTGCTCTTCCCCAAAGTAGAATCCCGTTTATTTAATTAGACCTAAAATAAAATGTGTGTTAGCCACTTCATCTCACCCATGAGAGAAAAATGAAAACCATAAGAGAGCTCTGCGGATACGGAGTCCCAATCCAAGACTTCAGCAACGCATTAAAATAAGAAGACCAAAGGAAAACACATCTAAGTTGTCCATTAAGTTTCTCTTTCGCTTGTGTAGGAAGAACATCTCCCCCCCCATTATGCAACTTTTCTCTGCACAACACCTGTAGCTACTACAGTCAGCTCAAGTGCTGTAGGAGGCTGAGAAGCCCAGACTTTTCACAGTCCGTCTGTGATTTCTCGTTGTGTATTAGCGTATCTTTTACTGTCGGCTGGTTCTGCGTTTTTGTCCGAGTTGCTGCAGTGAACTAGGCTGAGTGGGACTTCGCGGAGACCTGTGATTCGCTTTGGGGACACCTGAAAGAAAAAGCTGAAAGAGAGTAGTTTGTTTTGAAGGCTTCGTGTCATGCAGCTCTGTCTAATCCACCACGAGAGATGCTCAGAATGCACACATTACAAGCGTCTGTTAAAATACCACCAACTTACAGGCATCTTACCTCTCCGCTGGAGACACGTTAGCCTGCTAGCTAAATTGTGTGACGTTGTGACGTTTTCCTCCAGGAAACGATGAATATGATGTAGGGGAGCTTGTTAAAATTAGAATTGTTGTTCCATTTGAAAAATATCTATTTCAGGATGAATTTAGAAAGTCATGTTTGTTGTTTTATTTGGTTAAATCCGGTCTTTTCCTTGCGATTCCGACCCTTTGAGAATCACGTGATCGGCCCGATCTGTGATCACGCGATTTCCAAAGGGTCAGAGTCGCATGGAATTGGAGCATCCCCTAATTTATATCCTTTTTTATTAGGCAAGGCAGTGCACCTTTACGTATAGAGCACATTTCAAACACAGAGGCGATTCAATGTGCTTTACAATTATCAGGACACGATATGAAAACGTAAAAACACAAATGGAGTTGCAGTTCAGAGCTAAAGGAGAAGACAGAGGTACAGCGCAGATTACAGCGGAGACAACGAGTACATTAGGGTTTTTAGTTTAACAACACGAGGGTTGGGGCACATCTCAGGGCAAGGGGAAGCTGATTCCATATGTGAGCAGAATAGCAACTTAAAGCATCTCCATCTTGTTTTGTTCTGACCCGAGGTTCTAACAGCTGATTGTTATCAAAGGATCTCAGAGCCCTGTTGGGTGTACATATAGGAATGACATCTGACATGTATTTTAGTCCCATGCCATTGAGTGATTTATAAACTAGTAGTAGCACTTTGAAGTCTATTCTATTGTTTATTGGTAACCAGTGTAGGGATCTAAGATCGGGAGTGATGCGCTCCATTCTCTGAGTTCTTGGTAAGACTCTAGCAGCAGTTGTTTCACAGCTTCTTTTATTATATTATTGCACGAGAATTAAACAGCAAAATGTAAAACACTTAAGACTGACACCAGAATATATTTAGTTATTAATAAAGTCAAACCAACTCTAAGGAGATCAAATAAAAAGTATAAATGGAAGTTCATAATGGAAAAAAAACACAATGAGTTCATTTTAATGTTATGTGACCTCACCATTTTATATTTGCTATTTCAATAAGATAACAGGACAAATGACAAAAGGTCTGACTAAATGTAAAAATTTCATCTACCAAGGCAGAAATAGATCTAAAGGAACAAATTTCAATATATTTTTTTATTTCAAAATAAAATAGAGGATTTTCACAATTATGAATATTACAAATCACATTCAAGGGGTGAAGCAATAATAATTAATTTTGTTGTTTTGAACTAAATATGTAAAACAGACTCAGAACAACACGCAAACAAACCCCTGTTCAGTAAAAACTAAATGGAAAAGCTGGTAAAAGCTTAGAAAAATCACCGGTTAGAGTTTTTGTTTGCATATGAGCGTTATTTTAATAAATATATGTGTATTTTTACAAACCCCACTTCTTATGTAACCTAAATAACTTTACCCAAGAGGATAGTTTGGCAGCATCTTGCTTTGAACGTCAGATATTCTACACTCTGGTGTTGTACGTAGTTACTGGGGTTGTTTTTAGCAAAGGTTCGGCACAAGGCAATAGTCCAAACCCATATATAGTAGAACGTGTGTGACCCTGCTTTTTGTAATTGCTCTCCTTTCCCTCATCCATTGTCCCCGTCTCCTACCTATCCAGGCTCAGTGGCTACAGCCTGCAGGGACCCAGGTGTACCAATGAATGGTAGTCGTAGCGGAGATGGCCGTGAGCCGGGGGATTCGGTGTCCTTTCAGTGCGACCCTGGATACGAGCTCCAGGGGGACGACAGAATAACCTGCATACAAGTGGATAACAGATACTACTGGCAGCCCAGTCCTCCCGTCTGCATAGGTAAGAACTCGGGTACATTCTGTAGGGACATTAAAATAGATGTACTGCACACAGCTGGAGTTGTTTACACTCAAGGACACACTTGCCACGGACGTATAGAAGGGCAGTGTCCTGTTTGCTCAAGCATATTTAGGGAGTTATGGTGTTTTAAGGCTAATAACATTTAAATTTGTTGCCATTGTAGCACCTTGTGGAGGAAACCTGACAGGCTCCAATGGATTTATACTCTCTCCTAACTACCCCCATCCCTACCCTCACTCAAAGGACTGTGATTGGCTCATTGCTGTCAACTCTGACTACGTTCTGTCACTGGCTTTTATCAGGTAACTTGCAAACCTGCAGTCTGTTCCCGGTAAAAAAAACGGGAGCTTCTCACCTCTTATCTTGTTTCTAGCTTCAACATCGAGCCAAACTACGACTTCCTTTACATTTACGACGGTCCGGACAGCAACAGTCCGCTGATCGGCAGCTTCCAGGACAGCAAACTCCCAGAGAGGATAGAGAGCAGCTCCAACACTATGCACTTGGCATTCCGCAGTGATGGGTCGGTGTCTTACACCGGCTTTCACCTGGAATACAAAGGTAACGTAAAGATGAAGCTCTGAACTGAACAGATTATTACAGTGGAGGTCAAATAAGTTCAAAAAATAGTTAAAGAAGTTAGGATGGGTAAATTCGACCTGCCTAGAGCGTGTAATATCAGCTATAACCAGCAGCCACACTAGATGGATCTCTGCATGTCGTCATGACAACATGCAACTGCAGCGTTGTCTAACCAACCAGTGTCACCATGAGACTAACGATAAACCTCTCGCTGTTTTATTTTAGTTAGGTTTTATTTGCAATTTACTGGAATATTATTGGTAAATAGTAAAACTATTATTTATAATTGATGTTGCAATGCCAGTCAGTTGTTGGTGTATTGGCTGGTCCTAATCAAAATTTTGAGTCACTTGTCTTTTTTAAATAATTCTCTGAAATCTTTTGTGAAGGAAAATAGTTTCTCTTCCAATCTATTTAAAACAAATGATTGTCACGTTGTTGATGAACCAAATGGAAAAGCTAGTTTCTGTGAGTGAACACTGTCTTACCTTTAAGCTCTGCACGAGTAATCCTACGTACTCAGTCCAAGTGCATGTCTACAAAAGGCAAATAAAGATGTCACCCATCTTATGTTATCACACAGCCGAACAACAAATAAAAACCACTTTACTAGGTTATGAAATGGTTTCTCTTATGGAATTAGAAGCCAAATAAACATATGTATGGCATCCAAATGTACTTCAGCAACAAGTACTAACTTTTTTCCATTAGGGTTTGAGTTGGTTTGCATGTTATGATGCAAACAAGTTTAGCTACAATCGTGACGATGAGTCTCGACTAAGACACCGCTGCCAGGAGGAAACATCTGCTGATTAACTCTTCAGAGAACTGGGGCTGGATTTTAGTGTCATTATAAAGGTCTGTCCCGAAGGGCCTAGTGTAGCGAAGATGATGATGATGATGGCTTTGTTTTTGGAAGTACTTCCCTTCATTAGCTGGGATGACTTCTTCTATGGTCTTTTTCTTTTTTGTGCTCCAACCCTTCTACTGAATACAGCCTCAATCACACATAAGCAAAGTGTTTCCTGTTTGATGGCTTGAATGTCCTTAAATGACATTTTAATGGAACGTAGTACCTCTGGGGACGTGGCCTGAGCGGTACCTGTTCTCTTCTCCATCCTGCTCCTGAATAATCACTCGGATCCTGTGAGGACGAGGAGCTTTTTTCTCCAGTGTGTCTTTTTCTCAAACCCCCACTGATATCCCGCCGTATCTCCTGCACTGATGACTCTCCAGTGCTGTTCGTTCTTTCCTGGACGCTCGCAGTAACCCAATCCAGCAGATGGTGAAGCTGCTCTCGTTTGACAAGAGATTAGTTCCATCGCTCATCGACTTCAGGGATGAGATCTTCCGCCTTGGAGATGTCTGCCTCTCTGAGAGTACAGATGTTAGGCTCACATCTCCACACCTGAGGAGTCTGGAAGACAGCACACACTGCAGACTGTTGCTCTGCGAACCTGTCAACCATCTCATCGGCACTGTTCCACCTGGTGCCTACATCTGTTTCCAGCGTGTGTCTCAGCAGACCAGCTACCTTCTGCTCGTCTTCAGGCGGCTGTTTTTAAGTGCTGAAGTGGTGGGGAAATGTAATGTTTCACCCTCCCACGCTGCCTTGACACCGCAAGTGACTAGAACAGGTCTAGTCTGTGGGAGGAGTGCTTCACACCGCCCAGTCTGGATGTGTTGGTAAAGCCAAATCTGTCTTGGGACTCTTCCAGTCCTTCTCTATATTTGTTTTTGAGCACAAAAAGCAGATCTGGCTCTCACCTGCGATAAAAGTCTGCCATCCGGATGACGCAAGAGTCGTAGCATCGGATGTCCACTCATCATAGAGCTGTTCTTCCTGCTTTGTTCAATTATTCCGACTTGGGTTTTGATCTTTTTACAGAGTGTGTCACTTGGGGTGTCAGTAAAACATCTCCACGAAGAGGAGTTTCATGTCTGTTTTCAAAGAGTGAACACTCGGTTCCTAGTGACCAAATGTGAATGCAGTCCTGTGGAAATAAAAGCTGCATTAGTTTATTATTGGCTTCATCATTTTTAAAATAGGTTGAAGCTTTATGTGATGATCTTCTTGGTGACAGAAAACACATCTTTTTGCTTGTCTTCCTCCTATTCTTGACCATTTGTACGTTTAATGATTTATCTGTTTCTTCATGTTTTTCCGCTCTCTTATTTCTTGTTTGAACCTTCAGTCAAAAGTTGTTTTTTTAAATACTTTTGATTCAGATTAAAATCTAAGTTATAGTTTGATGCACACACGCTTTTACGGAGACGTTTTCCCTTTGGGCGTCAGTAGCAACAAAGCCAGGTCACCATCAGTCCATGATTTCATTGCTTCCTTCAGGTTCCTCAAACAAGTGTAGGTTTTGCAGATCTTCACCTCTTTGCCTCACCCCAGAGTGACTTGTACTTCCACGCTCCATCATGTTAACAACAAAGCAAACTTGTTTTTGCTACTTCTTCTTCTTGTGGTTCTTGGCATTGGTCGGTGAACTGATAAAGCTAGCTGCTATCCATTTATTAGCTACCAGCATGTAAAGAGCGCCCCCTAGGGCACCTACCCGCTCCACAAAACTGTTAAAAGTCCTGTTTCTGCTCAGCGGAGGGCTGGAGAGTGCTGTCCCATGTGAAGCTGGTGAAGTTTGTACCTACACCCGGGGTATTCAGCAGAGGTGTGGACTGGAGACAGTTGACTTGGACTTGAGCCGTTATTTTAATGACTTCTGACTTGACTTGAGCATATTTGATATTTTAGCACAAAAGTGGCACGACATGGACAAAAATCATAAATCATTCTTCGTTCTGGGTTTGATTTACTGCTAAATGCAGCAGCTCTTTGTTTATAATCAGTTTCAGCTGCACTTTCTGCTTGTTTCAGCAAATAAATGAAGCTTTAAGAAGCTTTATTTCTGGTATTTATTCATTATCATTGTCATTAAATTGAAGTTGGACAGATGACTCGATAGTGACTTGAAAAATCAAAGTTAAGGACTTGGACTCGACTTGGACTTGGCTGTCTTTGACTTGGACTTGGCTCGAGACTTGACTGGAAAGACGTGTGACTTGCAAAGCAGTGACTTGGTCACACCTCTGGTATTCAGTTCTGGTCCTGGAGGGAAGGTATCCTGCACATTTCAGTTTTAACTCTGTTTCAGTTAAAATCGGTGATTAACAGCCTTCTGCAGAGCCTGAGGAGCTGCTGCACAGGTGACTCAACCACTGAATCAAGTGTGTTGGAGCAGAGAAACCAGTAAAACGTGCTGGATACCGGTCCTCCAGGCCCTGACATGAAGACCTCTGATCTAACTTTTAAAGAGATTGGTTAAAGTGTAAAAAGAAAAGTCCGAAGTTTCTTAATTCTGCTGCTGCTAAATTAATAAACAAGGAAATCTCTGAAACTCAGTTTTAACATCTTATGAGCGGCATTTGTGCTACTTATAGCACCACCATACAGAACTTAATAATTCATGAAGCAATGCATAAAAATTTCATAAAGAAACACAACTTTTTTTTGTTAACGGAGTGCATCCCAGAGGGAAGTTTTGTTTAATTGCCACTTTATAACTCATTTGGTGAGAAGTGAATGTAATAATCTGCTTAAAGCCGTTATGTCGGGGCTTTTTGGGTCTTATCTGCTTTTCATAAGCACAGCAGCTTGGAAAATGAATCTTTAAGGTTTCTCCTGGTAATGTGACAGAATGTTGGCCTGTCTGTTTGGAGAAGTTAGGAAACATGTAAGCGTTTAAAGGAAGCTGCAACCTGTCCTTATTGATGACTTCATGTTTCATGCTGCTTTCAAGATTAAAAGAATGATTACCCTTTCTGTACTCTGCTGAATGGTTGGGTACTAAATGAGTCCATCAGGGTGTGTGTGTGTGTGTGTGTGCGTGTGTGTGTGAGTGATTTACTTGCACAAAAGAGCAAATACTGGCTCTTTGTGGCTTCCAGAATTAATTTTGAAGTTGATGCAGGTGGCTGATAATCTTTTAGACGAAGGGCCAAAGCCTTCGTTTCCAGGGTTTGAAGCTGGGACAACAAGTTATCGTTCTTTCACCATCTTGGCAACAACGGCTAAGTCAAACAGACTGTTAGAAAGGCCAACGCTACGCCTGCCTCGTTTGATTATTGCAAGGGACTTAGTTATTATTAATTTGCCTCATTACTCATGTGTGCCTGTCCCTTTTTCTCTGCCTCATCCTCTCTCTTACTAATTTGTTCTTTCATGTTTCTGCGCTCAGCTAAGCTGAGGGAGTCCTGCTTCGACCCCGGGGTGGTTCTGAATGGAACCAGGCTGGGATCCGATTATAAGCTGGGCTCGACGGTCACCTTCTACTGCGAAGCTGGATATGTCCTGCAGGTACAAACGACTACATGACTGTTGACACGTTGGAATGGTACATTGGTTGGTTAAAGGCTTTGGCAGGTTGCTGTGTGGTTTATTGGTTAATGTGTTTCAGGATGGCCGGTTTAATTGGGGAACAGATTGGTGGCTGGTTAATTAGCTTATTGTTAATTTTTCTCTGTGTGTGTGTGTGTGTGTGTGTGTGTGTGTGTGTGTGTGTGTGTGTGTGTGTGTGTGTGTGTGTGTGTGTGTGTGTGTGTGTGTGTGTTTCTAGGGCTATTCTACTCTAACCTGCAGTATGGGAGATGATGGCAGGCCTGGATGGAACAGGGCTTTGCCTAGCTGTCAAGGTAAAGCTCTATAATAAACAATCAGTACGCACCCACTAACCACCTGGCAAAGTACTTGTTGAATAAACTAAAATTGTGTGTGTGTGTGTGTGTGTGTGTGTGTGTGTGTGTGTGTGTGTGTGTGTTTTATTTTTAAAGAATCTGGTCATGGTTCAGAATGTAATCTGAGTATGTTCCTTTTTGTGTGGATGGACAGAGTTAATCCCCTACAGGTGTTTGAGTTCAGTTGAGTGTTAGATTTTTTAGTCGAAACAAAATAAAAAAATTGTTATGTAAGAACAATTATTGACAGTCATGAAAAATCAATAAAAATACTTCTTATCGAAACAAAGCTGAATAATAAATGTCAATGAATAGAAAAATGTGTTGGTTAATAAACTAATTATTTTAGACAACTTCAGTAAATCCATCTAATGAAAACAACCACTCTATCACATTAAGCCATAACGACTTCGACAACTCATCATTGTATGGAGGAGGGGTATTCATATGTAGTTTCAGCTCTTTTAAGCAACAACAAACAGCTCCAGTTTATAAGCTTGGCTCTCCCATATTCCAGTCAGAATGGACGAAGCTCCTTGGATGAGAAGCAAAACATCAAAAAGTCCAGTTGCCTTCATTTGAATTTAATCCAGCTGCACACTTCCCAAAGGACTTTGTGGAACCAACCCACATGGACTGTTAATACGAACTGATTAATACGGATGCTTATGTGCACATGGGCGTGATGTTAAACAAATTGTTTTAGAACTGGATTCATACCCATTATTTTACCATGCCTTTGCACCAGTAAAACCAGATCTTTCCATACATGATGAATATAACTACAAACTACAAAAACCTTATGTTTGTCTGACAAATTTAAATGACATTTATTTACATTACAGTGACATTGTTTTCCCTTGGCGATAGGGGGCAGTACGTATCGCAGTACGGCAGTACGTCATTGCGAGCAAGCTGTATTTTTGTGTTTGAGTAAGACTTAACCTACGGATGGCCATTAGGGTCAAAAATTCCTAGTTTTCGAATGAGTAATTTGTCAGATAGTTAAACCTCCAGCAAAATGAAAATCACATGCCCACATAGAAGGAATCGTCGTGTCTAATATGGCGTCGCCCAGACACTTAGACTCGCTCCCGTGTATTTTAGACCTAATTTTGATGGTTTTATGTTACAAAGTCGCCAATGTTTTTCAACAAATGGGCTTCATTTGATTCATTTTAAACAACATTTCAATGGATATTTCCAGAGATTGTTGGTAAAAACTGCAAAGTCACTTTAATCAATTTACTTTAGATTTCCTGAATTACACATCACTAAAACTAATAGTGCTATGGAAGTTCAGGAAAAAACATTACGAAAAATTTAAATAAAAGAATAACAAGGCTGCCCATTTTCTTAACATTAAGATCCGTTTTAAAGGATTTGTCTAAAAACAAATAAGTTTTAGCCACCAAATGCTAGCTAAAAAAAATAAAAACACGAAACAATTTCTTTTTAATTGCTTTTCATGGTTGCTTACAGGACGAACCAAATGTTCTTTTAGGGCTTTAATATAAACCCTTTATTTACCAAACCTAAAGTCAACATGTTCATGTTATGTAAACATATTCATGTGTGAGTCAATCAAACACTCCAGGCTGGTTTTTTTTTAGTGTAATTTGACTTAAATTCTGCATATCCTGTGTGTTTTTGTGTATTCCTCTAAAAACACCACTTTCTGTGTGTTCCCACATTCAGCTCCGTGTGGAAGTCGCTCTACGGGTTCAGATGGGACCGTTTTGTCCCCGAACTTCCCCAGAAACTATACTTCTGGACAGACCTGCGTGTACTCCATATCTGTGCCGAGAGAGTTCGGTAAGCTCGCTCGTGCAGAACATACGAGTTCAGACAAGCATTTGCATTACACACTTCCTTGTCAAAACAATATTCCTGAATATTTCAAATGATTGCGTCCCTTTGAGCGTAACATGGAGAGAAAAAACAGCTTAAGTGTAAACACAGTTTGAGACAGTAAGCACAAAAGCTGTGATTGCTAGTTTTTTTGACAAGAATTTCCATATTGAATTTTACTCAGTGAAATAAAGTGACATTAAAACACGTCTGATGTTTACTGCGTAGGAACTCCTGGAGGTCGCCTGTAGGGTTTTATTTTTTTAATCATGCTGGGAAGCAAGCAGAGACGTTCCGAAAAGACACTTGCCGCTCGCTTATTTGCTTCAAGGTCACGGATTCATAATTGAAATGACATTTAAAGATGAGACTGTTTCTTATCTTGCCATGTTGGGTTGGTGGTCCTTAAGCCATTGGAAAATAGCATGTTAGGAAAGGAAGCTCTTACTCATTAAACAGGCTCTTAGTGTGGTTATGAAGGGAAAGAGAGGGGTCAAAGGGCACATCTGAGAAGTTTAACAAGCTCTGTAACTTGGTGGCAAACACAGGAAGCAGAATATTCTGTTGTCAGTCCACAGATATAATTTCATTCCTAAAATGGGCAGGCTAAATGTGTGTGTGTGCGTGTGTGCGTGTGCGTGTGCGTGTGTGTGTGTGTGTGTGTGTGTGTGTGTGTGTGTGTGTGTGAGACTTGAGCTTCAACAGTCAGTAATTGGTGGATCGGATGTCCAATTATTATCTGTGGTGTTGTAAATAAATGCATCTAACCTGACTGACGGTGGCTGTTGTCTTGTTATATTAGCCACGTTGGAAAATTAGCTCCACGTATGAATTTTGACTGAGCAGACTGAATGTTTAGTCGGCCTTCTTGTTGTGATTGACAATCTCAGATGCCTTCATGTTTTCTTATGCTTGAGCTAGTAAATGGTAAGTCTGAAAGCTCTATCGTATTGCAAAGTGTCTGTTCTATATCTAACCAGGACTCATCTAGTGGTATATAATGCAGCCTGTTGACGAAGAAATAATAATAAAAGTTGGGTAGATCCAGTCCTCCTCTGTCTTTGGTCTTCTGAAGCGTTTTTAAGCTAATTCGTGGAGGTTTATCCTGCCAAAGGAATTTGGTACTTGAGGAGTCCAGAGATCTAAACCAGTCAGCTGGTGGTTTGTTTGGGATCATCGAGAATAAGTAATTTATTCTGGGTAAGACCATCATTTTAATTGTAGCAACCCTCCCCATGAGTGATATCTGTAAGGATTCCCATCTTGCAAGATCATCTTCCACTTTCTTTAAAAGTGGGATGTAGTTCAGTTTGGTTAGATCAGCCAACTTGGGAGAGACATTAATTCCCAGGTATTAGTATCAGCACCTCTCTGACAGCATGGTGGGAGTATCTTAAAATGACCGAGTCTTCACTAGTACCATGCAGACGCACACCTATCTCGAATAATCCTGATATTTTGCTAAATAATAAAATGATGAACCTTCCGGACTGGAAAAATAAAGGAATCCTATACCTGGAAAACATATATGAAGGATTGGACTTCATCCCATTTAATTGAATAGTCTCCCAATTTGGAATGGATAAGAATAGCTTTTTAGAATATCACCAAATTAAATCTGTAGTCAAGCAAAAATTTAAGCTCAATAAAATAGAATTACAAACACCGCCAAGGGTATTAGACTTCTATAATCTCAAACCCCCCAAACTACTGTCTAAAGTATATAAGACACTGTCCACAATAGATGATAGAATAGTAATCCCTATTGAAAAATGGGAGGTGGATCTATCAGTCAGCTTTGACCAGAACTTCTGGTCCCAAACTTGTTTAAAAACTTTTAAAATGATCAGACACCCCAATTTACAATTAATTCAGTACAAAATTCTACACACTATACAGGATGTTCAAGATGGGGTTTGTGTCGTCTGACACCTGTACACACTGCACAAACAACATTCCTGACAATTACATTCATGCACTGTGGTCCTGTCCACCTGTCCAGGAATTTTGGGGCTAGAGTATGTGAGGACCTGTCAAAGTCTCTGAAATGTCATATCCCAATCACCCCCTCTCTTTGTTTACTGGGAAACCTGGACGATGTCCCGATTGAAACATCTTTGGCTCATGTGACAATCCCAGATGCCAGGAAAGCTTCATTTCTTGCGTAAATAATTACAATAATGATCAGAGTCAAATGGCGTTTTTCATCACCGATGCCTAAATCGACCCACTGGGCTGGTTATTAAATGCTTGATGATGTTTCACCATTTATGCAAAGAGCCCCGGCGGTTGAAACAGCAGGTGGGGGAAACCCTTGGATTCTGTCCCTGTGGAGCCACCATCCCTCCTCCTGTTAGATGATGACACGGCTGAGGACACCCACTCAGGCAGCTCATCGGGAGGTTCGGCGACTCCACGGGGACCGGTGCCCAGGTTTTATCCATCTGATGTCGGTAAGAACCTGTTTAAACCAACACTGAAACACTCAGTCATCTGATATCTTGGCCACTGGGCTGATTGAAGCTTTGCCCGACATCTTGGGACCCAGACTGTCTCTTGGGTGTGTGTGAGCTGAGTGTAGAGGCATCAATGAGCCGTGTAGAAAATGCACCGCTGTAATAATCTCTCCTAGTGTTGATTATCCTTGATGATGTCAGTATGAAAGAAAAATTGGTTTATGGCATCAAAATTATCTCCCCCAAAGGTCGTTTCCCATTCTTTATGCTTTGACTCGGAGAGAAGTGGAGAAGAGCTCCAGAAACTACTTATAACGCTAAATTATTTAAAATTCTAGCAACACGGGCAGCATTTTGATGCATTATGGTTCATTTTTACAGTTCATCATTTTGTGAAGCAAGAATTATTTGGTGGTTTTTCGCTCCAGGTTTTTGTAGAAATCTGATCAGCACATTCTGTGTTTCACCCTTTTGACTTCTTTTTGTTCGAAGCCTTAAAGTGGACATAATAGGCCTTTTTTATTGTAATAGTTCCACAAAATATATCTTTATGAAACTCTTTGCGCTAAGAGCCTCTCACATCAAGCGACTATAATAGTTTTATTCTTGACCTTTTCAGTGCCCTCCACAATAAGTCGTTTCAGCGCTCTGTCACTTTAACCCTTTAAGCTGAAGGGTCCCCCAGGTGGGGGACCCTGTGACGTTAGTTCCTCAGCAGGCCCAAAACAACCCTCACTCTACAGAAGAAATTGTAATAATTCCCATCAAATTAATCAGCAAATCCAGCACTACAAAGCTATCTAAACTATTTTTACCATTAAATACCATTTTTACCATTTTTCGAGGAATAGGCTTCAAAATAGCCCTAGGGCTTAAGGGGTTGTTTAAGAAAACAAGCTTTAGCTGGCCACGCCCACCCACCTCATGCTCAGACTTCTAAAAGCTGAGAAGCTCCATTGTCTGGGAGGGGCCTGGAGTATAGCTGCTGCTCCTCTAGCAGGTGAGAGGTAGATGTATTCCAGTGTCATCTGTGATTTATGACATCACAAACGGGGACCTTTTCAAACAGCTTGTTTTAGGCACATCCTTCCTAAAACCACACCCTGAAAGAAAACAGATGGACATGTTTTTTTCAAGTTTGGAATGTTTATAGAGGCAGTAGAGACCCACATGGCAGCACAAAAGGCTGCAAATGGTGAGTTGTGCATCAAATGTCCCCTTTAAATTTAGCTATATATATATATATATATATATATATATATATGTGTGTGTGTGTGTGTGTGTATAGAATGCTCATTGCTTTGAGCGTTTAAAATCTTTATTGATGACATATCTTTTTAATCTGGCCTTTGATGCCGGCCTTTAATGTGGCGTTTGAGTCACCTTTTAGACATGTTTTTAGCTTACTTGCTATTTTTACAGTGTTTATTGTTTTTATCTTAAGGAAATGCATTTGTCCTTTGCTGTTTTTATTGTTTGTGTTTTTGTTGGACAGCACTTTGGTGCAGTGGGAACGTGTGCTATAGAAATAAACATGATGCCAACCTTTAAAACGAGCAAAATATGCTCATTTTTTTTTTTTAAATACATGGTTTTGTGATAAGTAAAGACTTTCGGTAGAAAATAGAGGAAATGACAAAATCCTAAACTGTTTCATGTCCACACCAAGAACAAAAGCATTCCATTCTGCATAGTTTAACATTTTAACATTCCTGAAATTTAAATGTTTTGTTTTTTCTCTATGTGTATCTATCTAAAGGATATAGGGTCTAATAACTGACCAGAATGTTCAACCCTAACTCATGCATCTTTTAACCTTTGGTCTTCCTTGACCATTTAAGAAAGCAAGACTCCCGACTGAAGCTGCTCTGTGCCAGGAGAGTGACAGCATTGTTGTGGTGCGTTCACTGACTGGAACAAAATCAGAGGTATTACTGCCTGATTTGCCAGTCACTGGTCAACCAAGTCGAGCTGAAAATCGTCTTTCTTGTCACCTGCCGAGGAATCAGTGCATCTTTGCTGAGAAGTAGCACACAGGGCATTCTCGCTAAAATCTCACTGACCCACATTCCCCTTCAGCCCGTTTTGAGAGTTGTCACCTGTAAGTTGTTTACCTACTCGGATGAGCTGTGTGGTGAAGACACCTGGAGATGAGAGGTTTTCCTTCTCTATGAAAAGGTTCGACTGAGATGTTAGCATTAACTTACCCTATAGATCTCTTATGACTCGCCTAATCGCCAAATCCACCTTCATATCTGTGCAGATGACTCGATTCTCAATTAAAACTCACATTTTTATACCGCTACGCATTGCTTGCCATAAATTTTACATGCAGTGAGCTATTGCATTAAACCAGGAAGGGGAGTCTTTGCCTTTTAAAGAAATCTATAGAAACACCCTTGTGGAATGTGGCCACTGACCTTCTTATAGCCGGATATCCTTGGCAATGTTCACGTTAATCCTCTACAACTCAGCTATTGGGGCCAAAGTGAGAGTGAGGGGAAGGCAAAGATGAAGAGGTGAGATATGTGCTTGTGTGTGTGTGTGTGTGTGTGTGTGTGTGCGTGCGTGCGTGCGTGCGTGCGGACTTGGAAGGATATGGCTTCCTATAAATGCTATTCCTCATGCAGGAGATTCCTTTGTTTTTGTTTGGTTTTTGAAGCGGAGTTGACATCAACATAGATTTAATCTTAATCCAACTAACGATTGGTTTGAAAAAACACTAATTGCTTAAGACAGAGAAAATTGTGCTAGATTAGGAAGAGACAGAACCCTACGACCCCAGAGGGATTGTCTAATACTGTCTGCCACTACAGCTGCACTAGTGAATTTATGGTTTAGCAAAGGAATACTTCGCCATTGGAGGCCATCTAGAATTTAATTTTTCACCAGCGAGAGTGAAAAGCAGTGGATCAGTATTACACATACAGCATACAGGTAATCGCCACCTGCTGGCATGTTCTCCTGCTGGTAATAACGGGTTGATCTTTGGCGTTGCAAACCGTTTAACAGGTTTCTACTCTCGCCGTGTGTCTTTCGTTGGGTTTTCTTGCTTCTAAAACGATAGGAAAGCCTTCTCACACTGGCATACGTTTCCAAATGTAAGTCAACGTTTTGCTAACATTAGCATTTTACACCAGCTGACAACACTAATACTGATGGTCGGGCAGGAAGGGAGGGCAGTTGGACTGGCGCATGATGAAGATAAGGTGATGTTTTGACTATTAAGTGTGCTGATATGTAATTTAATGCCAATAGTCAGCTTCAAATAGAAGTTGACACTCCAGCTTAATAAGATGTAAATTAGCTATTGCAGGTTAATTTTATCATTGGAAGGTCAGGCTCTGACAGCAGCATGGAATAATAATTTGCCACCATTCAATAGTTCTTAACTTATTTCGTCATCTGGCTCTTTCTCCCCCTTTTTTCCTCCTCCAGTCCTGTTTGGTCAGTTTGTGCTGTTCCAGACGTCTCTGAATGACGTAGTGGAGATTTATGATGGACCCACCCAACAGAACACACTTCTGTCCTCCTTGTCTGGTTCCCACTCAGGTACGAAGGAACACTTTTCTTTATGTGTGCAAAGAGAAACAAAGTCCCCGTGGTAATCTTTTACTCTTTTCTTCCTTCTGTTTGGTTCAGGCGAATCTCTCCCTTTGAGTTCAGGAAACCAAATTACGATCAAGTTCACCATAGTTGGACCAGAAACCGCAAAAGGATTTCATTTTGTCTACCAAGGTTAAATCTTGACTTTTGACTGTTCTTATTTTGGGTACTTGCATGTTTGTACTGAAAATAAATAATCTAAGGCAGAGATTGTCCAGATGCAAGTAATCTGTACCTAACTGGCATGTTGTGTTAGAGCTGAAGCTCTGAACATCAGAGGCTGCGCGGGGACTGATGGGGACCGACACCTTTAGGAGCGGCCTCAATCGCAAAAAAAGCAAGTTATGTCCAAGATAAACTGAAGTCTGCGGCATTGCAGAGACCACCCCCATACCCCCTTTATGCCACCATCGCCTAATCTTTTATAAAAAGGACACTATTGCGCCACATGACCACCACGGTCTAACCACTTATAAATGGCCTAAGGGTCCCTGATGCTGCCATTTTTCCAATGAAGTTCTTGTATTTACTTGTTCCTGGACAATACCATTAGCCTGGCCTGCCAGACGACTCCGCTGTTTAATTCTGCACAGAGAAAGAGTCTGGTAACTCACAGGCAGAGAGGCACTTGAGGGGCGGGACTAGGCAGCTCAAAAATAACCAATCAGAAAAAAGACGGAAATGCCGACTGTAACGCGCGACGCTGCAGTTTTTTAGCCGTAGTCAAAAATGGAGTCTGGTGACAGCGCAAACATCTTTCTTTAGAAGAAAGGCTTTTATCGCTTCTACTTGTTGTTTTAAAGTTGTGTCCAAGTCGTTTAGAACAGAGGAAAGAGCAGCAGCAAACTCCGCTTCAGTCGCTTTGTTCGACAAACTCGGCGTTGTGGTGTGTACCGTGAGCTACTCATCCCTGATTGGCTCGGTTAGAATTCTCACGGGTTGGGGTTATTTGAATAGGAGAGTTCCCAGAGCCTTTCTCTGTGCAGAATTAAACAGAGGAGGAGTCTGGCAGGCCAGGCTACAATACCAGTACTTTAGCAGATCGTACAGACACAGTGGGAACATTGTGGGTTTGGAAGTGGAGAAAGCTCGACTTGATCAATTGTACATTTTTCACTTTTTATCCAGAGATTGCTCACGGAGTCCTTCATTTACAGCCTTTTCTTTGCAGCACAGCCAACACAATTTGAATCCCTGTTACTGAAACACATTTTTATTGTTGTCTCCAGCTGTACCTCGAACCAGCTCCACTCAGTGCAGCTCAGTCCCGGAGCCACGCTTCGGGAAACGTCTGGGTAATGACTTTGCAGTTGGCTCATTGGTGCAGTTTGAGTGCAACCCTGGTTACGTCCTCCATGGCTCCTCGGCCATTCGTTGTGAGAGCGTACCGGACAACCTGGCGCAATGGAATGACACTCTGCCGACATGCATGGGTATGGAATATGATGGCAGGAAGGAAAATAATTCTAAATTGTATAGTTTAAGGAATTTTGCAATTAAAAAGACAGCTTGCACAAAACTATGACTAATTTGGAGATTCTTCATTGAGAAGTCCTGGTCAATCGCTTCTGTTTCTTTCACATCTTCTTTTTTTTTCTTTCCTTTATCACACCATCTTCCTCTCACACAGTTCCCTGTGGAGGTGTATTGACCTCTCGCCGTGGAACCATCCTGTCGCCAGGCTACCCAGAGCCGTATGACAACAACCAGAACTGTGTGTGGAAGGTCTCTGTTCCAGAAGGGGCTGGCATACAGGTCGTACCTGTCACACGCTGTCCTATCTATCATTGGCTAAAAAGCTGAGCAGGCAGGATCTCAGGGAAGATAAGACATTATTAGTAGAGTGAATGGATGGATGGTTTCTGAGAGCAGGGCCATCGGAGATAACCAGATAGAATCTAATCATGGACGATAAGGCCTGGTTGCATGTAAGCTAAACTGTTCTCACGGACAAATACAAAGGCAAAGATGCCTCCTACATAAAGTGCAGTCAGAGGAGGACAGTTGACACGTAGGTCAAAGTTTGTTTATAGGAATTAAACTCAACCAGTTTCATTTATTCATCCATTCTACCGTAAGGAAAAACATTAGTTGCAGTAAATGCAAATAAAAAGTTTGGATAAGAACTTGTTCTTTTTTTTTGTCTCATTTTGTTCTTGTTTTCTTTGCAGATTCAAGTTGTGAGTTTTGCTACTGAGCACAACTGGGATTCACTGGATTTTTATGATGGTGCCGACAACCACGCACCTAGACTGGGCAGCTACTCTGGTAAGCAGCTTCAGAAACGTTTCTAGAAAGTGGAACACATGCTGGTCTAATCTTTAGAAATTGGATATTCTGATGAATTATGTTTTTTTTTTCCAAGTCACATTTTGGGGAAATACATGAGTTCAGTATAAATTCTATATTTATGGAAAAATTAAACGGTTTCACATTTTATATTATATTATATTATAACGTAGTATATAATACTGTATTGTATCATAACATAGTATATGTTACTGTATTGTATCATAAAGTAGCATATGTTACTGTATCGTATTATAGCATAGTATGATACTGTATTGTATCATAACGTACTCTATGTTAGTATATTGTATCATAATGTGCTATATGTTACTGCATTGTATCACAACGTAGTATATGATATTGTATTGTATCATAACGTACTATATGTTACTGTATTGAATCATAAGGTACTATGTTAGTGTATTGTACCATAACGTATTATATGATACCGTATTGTATCATAGTGTACTATATGTTACTGTATTGAATCATAAGGTACTATGATACTGTATTGTATCATAATGTAGTATATGATACTGTAATGAATCATAAGGTACTATGATACTGTATTGTATCATAATGTAGTATATGATACTGTAATGAATCATAAGGTACTATGATACTGTATTGTATCATAATGTAGTATATGATACTGTATTGAATCATAAGGTACTATGATACTGTATTGTATCATAATGTAGTATATGATACTGTAATGAATCATAAGGTACTGTGATACTGTATTGTATCATAATGTAGTATATGATACTGTAATGAATCATAAGGTACTATGATACTGTATTGTATCATAATGTAGTATATGATACTGTAATGAATCATAAGGTACTATGATACTGTATTGTATCATAATGTAGTATATGATACTGTAATGAATCATAAGGTACTGTGCTAGTGTATTGTATCATAGTGTAGTATGATACCGTATTATATCATATTGCAGTGTATGTTACTGCATTGTATTATATGGTAGTATATGTTACTGTATTGTATCATAACATATTACATGTATTATATCATAACGTAGAATATGTATTGTAACATAAGGTGCTATATAATACTGTATTGTATCATAAGGTACTATAGGTTAGTGTATTGTTTCATAACGTGCTATATGAAACTGTATTGTATCATAATGAAGTATATGATAGAGTATTATAATTTACTATATGATACTGTATTGTATCATAATGTATTTGTTACTGTATTGTATCATAACATAGTATATGATACAGTATTGTATCATAACGTAGTATATGTTACTGTATTGTGTCATAACATAGTATATGATACAGTATTGTATCATAATGTAGTATATGTTACTGTATTGTATCATAGCATACTATATGATACTGTATTGTATCATAACGTAGTATATGTGACTGTATTATATCATACCGTACTTTATGATACTGTATTGTATCATAATGTAGTATGTTACTGTATTGTATCATAACGTAGTATGTTACTATATATATCATAACGTACTTTATGATACTGTATTGCATCATAACGAAGTATATGGTACTGATGTTACTTATTGTATCATAACGTACTGTATAATACCATCAGTGATAAAAATAACACAGTTTAAAATAACAATGTTACTAAAAAATATTAGTTTTTTCAGTAACAAGTAATCTAATTAGTTACCGTCTTTTATCACAACGCCGTTTCCGTTACTGATGAGGAAATACGTGCGTTACTAATCAGCAGCGCGGTGTGTTGAAGCTATCATCAGCTGATCGGGAGCTAAAGAGGCGGATGTTTTCATCCAAGCGCATCACGGCCGTGAAGAACAAAGATGTGATGAATAGTTACAGCTGCAGACCCGCAGATTCGCTGCTGCAGGCGTGAATCTGCAGCTGTACCATTCTTGGGGTGACTGCGGAATGTCCCAAAGGTCCGCTCACCTGTTCACCGCTCAGACGTCATGATCTTCTACCTTCCTAGATCATCCAACTGTAACCTGTTTCTGATCGTCTCTTTAGTCCAGCTGTAACGCTGGTTGCATCAGTCTCCGACGTCATGGAGCTCAGGTGATATCAGAACTACCTGTGTGTGTTTACCACCCAGCTTCAGCTCTTCTGGGTTTGGGTCTGACCCAAGTTAGTAAAGTCAAGTCCTCCATCAGGCTTGTGCCTCTTCTAGTGTCATTTTAAAGGATTTTATTTATTTATTTACCCATGGCTAGATTACCAGCAACAGAAATGTTACTAAAAACACACAATTATGCGAAGCTGAAAAAATGAGATTACTGTGCAAAATCACATTTATTTCAGTCATTTAACTAGACTGAGAGACCATGTAAAGGCTCAGGAACCTTTACAGGTGTTTCTATTTGCTATTATACATTTTAGCTTGGGGCTAATGATTGTTTCACATCATTTTGTTTGAAACGAACAAATTACAATGTTTAAATATGTGATCAAACATGATTGCATCTTTTATTACCTTGTATTTTTTGTAATGTTAGTTCATGTGTCGCATCTTGTTGTGCGGAATTGGATCATAACAATGTCATATGAAAGCTGTTGGGTTAAAATGCCATTTCTCACATTTTTCATCATTTTCATGTTTTTATCTAATCCACTTTATTTCTCTGCAGATGGTTTTTCAATGAACAGCCTCAAAAACAGCTTGTGATCTGTTTATTCACTGTAAAAAAAGTCATCTGTGAGAGTTTACTTTCTGGAGAGACAGGATTTTTGCCTGACTGAGATGTTTTCATATATCAGCCTTTACAAGTACACTGTAAAACATTTTACAAACAGCTTGATATCTAATAAGCATGAAATCAAAGAAAAACATTCATTTTATTCAGTGTATTAGAAAGACCACGTCAACTTCTGATATAATAAATGTAGAATTTTGCATTTCGAGTCCCCCAGCAGGTGCTTACTGTCACAATGTGTTTATGTGACTCCTCAAGAGAGGCATAAGAAGTGAGTCACACTCCTAATTGATCCGTATAGAGGCAAATTTTCTTTTAAAAATAAGAAGCTAATGACTTGATTTGTCAAGTAAATTAGGAAATTACCTGAATCAGTCCCAAACCTAAACTGGTTGGAGAAAACCTGTATGTTAAAGACCAAGTTCACTGAGAAACCGTTTTTCTAAATGTGATAGTCGTCTACTCCCATTTCCTGCTTTAGCTTCTGATAGAAAGTAGACCGGGAAACTCTCAGATTACAAACACAATGTGCATCATATTGTCTAATTAACATTTGTGGACTCACCCATCGTGTCTCATGACGGGGAAGGCTGATGTTGATTTAGTGTCCAGGAGAGAGTAGAGAACATCTTGGCTAGTAGAAGCTAACTGTTAGCATTAGCAACTCCACAACAGAGCAAAACTCCCGTCAGGCTTGTGTTATTTGTGGAGATAAAACATAAATGCTGCAAAGCAGAGTTAGTGGTAAGAGTCACACTGCTGTTAGCGAATCAGAGGCGAGATGTTTGAATATCAGGTAAAAGACTCCAAATCCAGCAGTCTTAAGCTCGCCTCTGCTCTGGCTCTCTTCTACTTCCTCAAACAAGAGCGCCAGATCTCACAAGGCATTCATTTCTACTAGAGAACACAGCAAATCAATTGGAAAAACGAGCAAACTTGGTCTTTACGTAATGAAAAACACACTTTATCCAAAAATGTATTTCTTTGCTAAATTTTTTATATTCATTTTTGAAATAATTTTATAATAGAGGGATTTTAGTGTTTGACTTGATTTTTTTCCTCAGGCATAACACAGGAAGAAAAAATCTCATATGCTTGACTGAGAGAGAAAAAAGGGTACTTGACAGACTGCCAAAAAAGAGTCTTGTACATTAATGTGCCATTAGTGCAGCTCGCCTGAATTTCCACACTACCTCCTATGAAAGTGCCTCGACTCTGCTGCCGTGGCAAATCATATTCTCTTATCTTTTGGGGATTGCAACTCTGCTTCTGGGTAGGCAAATTCATCTAGGTATCTTCTCATTGCGTTAAATAATCTATAGGAGGGCTTGGCGCGTTTGTGACTAAATGGAAAAGGGATTGTTTGATGAGAAATGAAGTGACACCAAATCGAATCTATTTCCTCATAGAAATTTTATTAATAAGTAAATTTTGGCAGATGGATGACGGAAAAGTATCGATTTTAAATTGGACTCTTAATTAATACCCCCCCACGTCCACAAATAACAGACACCGTTGGATCAATGCAGTTAATTATGAAGCTAGAAACGATTAAGAGTTGAAATATAACGATTAAGAAGTTTTAATGTCACGGTAATGAATTGTGCTTCCTGTCTAATGTAAAACCAAGCAGCAGCGAGGTTCAAACCTGGGTATTAATTCCCCTCACAACATCCTGTGACCTAATTCACTGTTCATTCAGAGGAAAGTCTCAGCTTGGATAAGTTTTGATGGCACACCTGTCACCGAACTAAAACGATCCGCAAATCAAAGCAACAGCTGATCCTTTTTTACAACGTTGGAGCTTATAGATTTTTATTACTGCTTTTGTGGTTGAAAAACAAGGACATAAGCTTTCAAGATCACCCCCCACGCTTAGGTGTATCATTTAGTTTAGTCGTCATATAGGGCTAACTTCCCTTCATTGGCTTTGTTTTCTTCGTCTTATTTTCTACTTCTCCTTGCCTTTCTATGTAGGTCAAGACAACATTTAAAAAGTGATTTAAAATAAACCGGATGCCTCAAATTGAAGTAAATCCCCTCTCGCTCCTTTGAGTTTTCCGCAGTGAATAAACGTGGGTTTAAGCAGCTTTTGTTGTTTCCTTTGCTAAAGCTAACTAAGATCATTTGCTTTTAAAATATTTGATCTTTCTTCTTTCTGTTCTCAGGAACCACCATCCCCCCTCTTCTGAACAGCACATCTAACAACCTCTATCTCAGCTTTACCTCTGATATCAGTGTCTCCGCTACTGGGTTTCACCTGGAATATACC